>NC_058375.1:152205439-152505439 GCF_018350175.1 Felis catus
TGGAAATTTTAAACACTATCAGTAGAAATAATAGAACAAAAAAAATTATAACTAAAGAAAACTTAGCCTAAAAATTTACAAGGAAACTATGAAATAAAGTTTTCTTTAAGTTAATAAAAACAGAATATGTATTATTCTGGGATTTTTGAAGATTAAACATGAATATCCTTATGAGGACATTCAGTTGCTTCTGCCTGGAACCTTCTGGTCCTCCTGCCTCCCTATTGCCAATATTCCCAGGCTTTTCCATTGTTTAGTTCTCAATTTCAGTCATATCACCTTAGAGGCCCTTGTTTGACAACTGGAAACCAAGGTTCTTTCCCAGTATTTCTTGTCACAGCATGGGTTTATTATAATTAAAATATTTGCTTAAGTTTTTTGATATATTCATTTATTTTTATGTATTCACCTCTTTACTGTATCTTTTCTCACTAAACTCTATACCGTTATGATCATGTCTACTTTATTATTTTTAGCCTGTGGGCTAGCACTATGTAAAATTAAGTATTTGTAAACCAAATATTTATTAAAGCAAGAGAAAAGAAGAAGGAGAACACAGTGTTATATTTTTGGATTAAAGAAACAAAGAATGGGAAAACACCAGTGAACAAAAGATTATTCTCTTATCTTTCACACAGAAGAGAAAAATATTACTATTTGTTCCAGATATTTACAATTTCATGATAATCACAATGTTTCAATGGACTGACCAAGGGCCCTAAAATTCATCTCCTGAACTCCTAACCCCTACTTTGATGGAATTAGGAGGTAGAGTCTTTGGGAGGTAATTAGTTCACAAGGGTGAAGCCCCCATGAATGAAATTAGTGGCCTTAGAAGAGGAGACATGACAGCTTGCCCTCTGTCTGATCTCCACCATGGGAAAGGACACATGGAGAAGAAGGTGAATAAAACAGTAAGAGGGCCCTCACCAGACATCAAATATACCAGCATGTGGTTCTTGGATTTGCAGTTATCAGAACTATAAGAAATGCCTGTTGTTTAAAGCACCCAGTCTGTGACCTTTGGTATAATCTGCCCAAATGGACTAAGAAAACCGTTTTCAACTGTACAGTATTTAAGATGTGCCAGGGACTGTAAATGTGTACACACACACACACACACATACACATATATACATATATACTCATTTAATTCTCAAAAAAATATTAGCACTCTCACTTTGTAGATAAGGAAATTGTCACAGAGAAGTTAAACAACTTGCCTAAGTCACACATCTGAGAGGTATCAAAGCAAGGCTTTGATTTTAATCTCCACACTTCACAGCATAATGTTGGCTTATGAATTTCACAGAAAAACTTTGAGGAAACCATTCATATAGCTAAAAAGCATATGGCTAACTTTGAAACAATTCTGGAAGTTAATAAGCAGATAAAACTACTTATTTAGAGAAAGGAACAGCTAGATTAGCACAAAGTAAGAGAAATTCATGCCAAAATTAAGTATTATATCTTTAAAATACAGATCTATTTGTTTAATTCATTCAGTCCACAAGTATCCTAGGTCCTTTGTGTAGAGTGGTTAACAAAACAGGCAAAAATGTCTTCCCTCATAGAACATGCATTCTAGCAAAGGAGCCAGATGATCAATAAGATAAATTAAGTAAAACATTAAATATGGTAGACAATGGTACATACTAAAGAGAAGATGTGTCAGGAGTATTCAAAGAGCAGCAAGGAGACCAGTGTAGCTATGACAGTGAGATAATCAGATCTGCCCAGGAGATCAGAAAGTTACTGAGGAGCCAGGGAATATAAAGTCTGGTGCACTGGGATAAGAATTCAGATAGCTTAAAAATAAGTAAGCAAAGATAATCAGTTCATAAGAAATATCAGAAAGAAAGAAAAGAAAGAAGGAAGGAAGGAAGGAAGGAAGGAAGGAAGGAAGGAAGGAAGGAAGGAAGAGAGGGAGGGAGGGGAGCCTGAATGGCTCAGTCAGTTAAGCATGGACTCTTGATTTCTGCTCAGGTCATGATCTCACAGTTCCTAAAGTCAAGCCTAGCGTCTGGAATCTGCACTGACAGCGTGGAGCCTGCTTGGGATTCTCTCTCTCTCTCTCTCTCTCTCTCTCTCTCTCTCTCTCACTTTCTGCCCCTTCCCTGCTCTCTTCCTCTTTCTCTCTCTCTCTCTCTCTGAAAATAAATATATCACCTTAAAAATATATTGAAAGAAAGAAAGGGAGAGAGAAAGAAGGCAAGAAAGAAAAAGAAATCTAAGAATGAAAGGATGTGCAATGGCTAAAGGTAAAACGAAGAATGCAAAGCAAAGGCAGGGCTGTCCTACTAGCAAAAGACAACTTCCCTGAGTAAAACAGATCAGTCAAAGCAGGTCATTTTACATTAGTAATGGTATAAGCACTAATGAAGAGATATATATTGAGATGTTTAAATCCAATGTGACATTGACAGAAATACAACTGCAATGAGAGATTTTAAAATACTAGTAACGATCAAAAACTTAATAAGTAGAAAAAATGGGAATGATTTAAACAGTATAGTTTATAAAGCTGAATGAATAGATACAATTTTGTTGTACTATGACCCTGATAGAAGGGTCAAAAGAGCTGCCAGATTAGGATAGGTCTGGCTTGAGAGTACCCTGAGCAAAGGACTTAGATGACATCTACAGCTAATTCTCAAGACTCTTGGCTGGCTCTCTGTATCATGCCTAATTATCTACAACAACTAAGAACTTCCCATGCTCTAAGAAAGTCATGATAGAAATAACTCATTATAAATAACTAGAGATTTTTAAAATTCAGTCTTAGTAGGAAATAGTGAAGGAAATAATTTACCATTAGTAAGTGTCTACAGAAGTGTAAGTATTGGAACACAGTGGCAATACCAGGCACTTACTGAGGAATTCTGGGTGCCTGGGACTGCCCCTAGAAGAAAAAAAAATTTTATAACCTAGAGAAGAAACTAGCTAAAATAGGGTTAAAAAATAGGGTAAACTAACATTTTTTAACCTCATCTGATATTTCTCTGGAACAGTAGCCTTTTGGAACAAAACAGTGCTCTGAAGCTTCTGTGAACGGTAGAGAAAGCTTCCCCACACTATTTTCTTTTCATTGAGTACGTTAACTGGGAACACTCTCCCCACCTCCCATTCCTGGCTTCCCTGAGGAGGAATTTTTTCTCAACATACTGTTCACCTATCTTTGTCATTAGGAAGGTAAGATGATTTATGTGATGGGTAAATCTGAAGTGATTAACCAAGCATGCTTGGCTCACCTCTGCCTTCCTTCCTCTTGGGAGCAAGCTGTCTGCTACATAAACACACATTCCCCTGTTGCTTCAGGGCGGCTGCCTCTTTGGAGTGGTGGCCTGGTCTAATTATTCAGGGTTGCCAGCAACCTACAGGGCAGGGATGATGGAGATATTAGTCTACCAAATGAACGAACCTAAATATCCTACCGTAATCTGCTCACTATCAATAAAAAGGCAGTATTTTGACTTATGCTATCATTCTTGTGTTTACTTCTTAAATTATTCAGAATTGGGTAGAAAAGAATACTGCTACTTACGGAGAACCTTTTAGAAATCCCAACAAGAATACCTCTGGAATGTTCTAAGAAAGAACAGATACTTAGAGAATAATGGATGAAAGGCAATGAGCAAAGAAGGGAGAACAATATAATCCACTTCAGCACACTGTGTGACCCACCACTGCAAAGTCACTTTAAATCAGTTAAGAAAGGTAAAAGAGACTTACAACAGTAGGCAAAAAGTGTTTAATAACTGAGCCAAGTGAAATTATCTGTCCACACATGCCAACAAATAAGGCCACAAGGTAGATTTCAAGATTGATAATACACTTATAGCTACTTCTTAAAACTTGTTTAGCAAGAGGCTTAACATTTAGTATATTTATACTTATTTGGTAAAGGGATAGAAAATTTTGGAATTCTTTATCCAAAGAAAGGTCACAATAAAGGGGGTATATAACCTCACCTTAACTTTAAAACAAGCCCAACCTAAATGAAATAGGGAAGTCCCAGTCTTAGATTGCTTATTTCCTTTCTGATTTATTTAGTATTGGTGTCTTTATGCAGCTAGAAATAGAGAAGAATTTTACTTTTCAACAAAAGCAGATAATAAACTATATTAATGATAAGGCATAATATTTTTAGCTTGTTCTTAGTCTTTAATTCTCATAAGTTATGGATATGTGGAAATTTTACACAAATAAAAATTTGTGAAATATTTTTAAAATGATAATTTGTCTAAGGGTACAGGCATGCTCATGGGATAATGAGTTTCTCATCATTGTGTGAGTGCAAACAGAAGCTGAATGACTGATGATCTGGTAAGGATGATGCTAATTTCTAACTCTGTTTAACAGAAACTCTAACTTCTTTCTTTCCTATTTTTAAAATTTGAATTTATAGAAGTTTTATCATTTTTTTCTTAAGAATTGTTTAGAAATACTAACGAATAGTCATTTTTCACATCTGCCAAACCTTTTTTTAAGAACTTCTTTTTCTTTTGATAACTTTCAACTATGGAAAACCCTTTCTTACCACACGTACTGTCCATCTTTGGCCTTATACACTAAGAAATTTTACTTCACTTGAGACTACTGGTATTTGTAGGAAAGAATAATTCATTTTAAGGCATAACCATAGTTGTGGTTCATAGGCTCATATGGTTAGAAGAGTAAACAAACTGTGTAAATCAGCAGTGCTTTGGTCTACACCAATGTTAAAAAATGTACTCCAAAAGGGTTGCCACTCCTGGTCCCTTGACCATTAATTGATTATTCTGTCCCCTTGGGATTAACATCCTAGGCAACACAGAACAGTAGAGAAGCAATGCAAAGGGAATAGATTAGGCCTTTAATCAAGATATGAGATCTAACTATAATCTAGAGTGTACACCATGTCAAACATCTAGTAGTGTAATTTTTTAATTGAACCGCTGCTGGCATTGCCTGAAACACATAGCCTCTTAAATGTTTCCATAAGTTTAAAGGATGCAATAAGTTTAAAAGATGGTGAATGTGTTTCTACCTCTGGCAGACAGAATTGTGACAAACAGATTACAACAAATGGTATGTACCTGTGGGTGTTCAATAATTGTGAATTGAGTATACTTCCCCTCCCTAAATCTGAGGAAGCTACAGATAATAAAATGCCATGGGGCGCCTGGGTGGCTCAGTCAGTTAAGCACCCGACTTCAGCTCAGGTCACGATCTCACGGTCCATGAGTTCTATCCCCACGTCAGGCTCTGGGCTGATGGCTCAGAGCCTGGAGCCTGCTTCCGATTCTGCGTCTCCCTCTCTCTCTGCCCCTCCCCCATTCATGCTCTGTCTCTCTCTGTCCCAAAAATAAATAAACGTTAAAAAAAAAAAATTTAAAAAAAAATTTTTTTTAAATGCCATATTGCTATGGCATTTGCATGAAAACTCTCATAAATATATTCAATACAGTATTACTAATAACATAATAATGAATATAACATATTAATAAAAATATTCAGTCACATTATATAAATGCAACTCAAAACTGAGCAAAGATTACAGGTGACAGAGATATGTGATATAATCAAGACATGTTCAGTCAAACTTTGCAGTTGTTTAATTTTACTAATAGAATTGTTAAAAATAAATAGCACAATTGTTGTTAGATGTCTTTGATAAAATATGTATTAAACCATTACAAATTTTAAATCAGAACAGTCACTAATATACCTAGCAGGAGATAAGAGCCAAAACATTAACTATACTCCTCTGTATCCAATATACTTCAGTAAGAGTTCAACAGGGTACAAATTATTGCAAATTGTTAATACATTTTAGCAGAAGCAGCAACAAGCACAATAAATATTTAAAAACTTGAAAACCTGACATAACAATTCCCCAAAGGAGCGCATAGTTGGATACGTACACAATGTGTCCTCATCCAATGCATGCCTTTACTTTGTTTCTTGAACCAATCTAATACAAAATAACACTAGAAAGTCCAGTATACTCTATCAGATTGACAAACAGGGAAAACGTATCTGACGAATACTGGATTTGAAAGGAAGACCTGTGTTGTAACAGGACACAAGTGATGAACACCTACTCACAGAGTATGATGAAATAAAAAGGTCACTAGCAAAATAAGTATTCGTGAAATTGGAATGATAGATTGAGGGGGCAGAAACCAGGGAGAAAGGGAAAGTGAAAGGCATATGATCAAAAGATAAGAGAAATACACATAAGTATACATATTATATGTAAATATTAATAAACACTCATTCCCATCTTTACAGACAGAAATCCACATAGAGAGATAGAATCCAAATATCTGATCAAACTGACCAATGCTAAAGAGTTCTTGGCCAGTACCATGTTGAGTTACTGTTAATATTTTAAATGTATTTCAGATAAAAATCAGAAAGAAGGCAGGAAGGCAGGAAGGCAGGAAGGCAGGAAGGCAGGAAGAAAGAAAGAAAGAAAGAAAGAAAGAAAGAAAGAAAGAAAGAAAGAAAGAAAGAAAGAGAGAAAAAGGAAGGAAGGAAAAGGAAGGAAGGAAAAGGAAGGAAGGAAGGGAGGGAGGGAGGAAGAAGTGTTAGAAATAAAAATATATATACAAACAAAAGAGAAAAAATGCAAACAAAATTTCATGTATAACCAATTCAATTAACATTGATTTTTTTCAAGATAACATGCATTTCAAACTTGAATTGCATAATATTTCAGGTCTATTTGGTAAACAATGTTGGGTTGAAAAAAATAAAGTATGAATAAAGATTTACCCGATGGGGTATAATAGCTTAGCTTAAAGAACTATAATTGTGCACATAATGCTTAATGTTTACCTTGAAAAGAAGTGCTTAATCATGTAAAAGTGTTTTCCCAGAAAATTACTTTTTAATCTTTCGAGAGGCAGCCTTTCCATTGATTTGCAAGCACAGTAAGAAAAGGAAAGCTTAAGAACAAAGGACCAAGTTTAAATAATAGAAAAGGCAGGCCATAATGTGGGCATAGTTGGGAAATTCAATGTTTAGGCTAAGATGATTATTATTTCATTCTTTGAAGATAATTGTATTTCCATTTACTTCTGTTTGCTAGAACAAATTTTATAAGGATAGCTATGAGGAGGAATTAATTTTGACTCCTGAAATTAAGTGTGAAAGTAAAAGAAAACTGCCCTGAAATTGCAAGATACAAGGATAGTCTTGGCTTCAGAAGTAGAACCCAGTGATTCGTCTCTTACATATGACACCCACTGCCCATCCCGAAAAGTGCCCCCTTAAAGCCCATCATGCATTTAGCCCATCTCGCCACCCCCATCAACCTTCAGTTTGTTCTCTGTATTTAAGAGTCTCTAGGCAAACCTTAAGAAACCTATTCTTTTCACATGCTTCCCAAATGAAGCAGCACACAAAGATCACTGCCTGGCATTTTATTATTAATAAAATAATTCTGTTAGTCATAAGAGGAAAAATCTTACTTTTCAAGAATCCGATAAAAAATTTAAAAGTTCATTACTATTTCTTCTTTGAAGTCTTAGATTATAAGAACTGACATTGTTCCATGAAGCCTTAGATTTAGCAAACTTAGTGTGAGATTCAGTCTAAAGATCAGATTTTAGAATGGAACTACAAAGCCAAATGTTATATTTCTTTGATTTTTTTTCCTGTTTTTGTCAATTTATTTCATTGTTATTTTGAACTACTTGATATCCCTAACCTCTATTCAAATAAAAACAAAATCAGATTGTTAAAACCCAAAGACCCAGTGGAAGGCATTTTTCATGCATCATCCTAAGAAATCAGTAAATTACTATCATTTAGGTTTCATTCTATCTTCTTACCATTCTTTAATAAGTTGTTTTCCTTTATTTACAAATGTAAATTTAAAGAGTTTGCTTTGGTAGAGTAACTGGTATAACTTAACCCTCTCCCAGAAAACAAATAAAAATGCCAAACAAAATATTTTTAAAAATAACTATTCGAAGGCATGGGAGAGCAAATGAATAGACACATAAAATTAAGGGGAATTATATCTTAAAGTGAGCTCCACTTTTTTTTCTAGAGCATATTCCAGTCCACATGGCAAGAGGTGACTAGAACACAACCGAAAAATTGTTGTCTCAGGGGCTTGCAGCCTCAGAACAGAATTAGGGCTACCAGAGTTGCTGAAAATTGAGTGTAAAAACCCTAGGGGAAAGAAAGAGGACACTGAAGGGGTATTCCCCAAATCTATGTATGACTATCCTCAAATTACTGGCTGTTCCCTAAGCTGTGCATGCATGGAGAACATTCTAATGATAATAGTGAAAAACATCAAGTGGAAGGGTGACTTCAATGGGCAGAAATCTCAGTTTCTTCCTACAGAAGGAAGATAAAATTTTGAGTTTCGGTTCTTTTCAGGGAAATACCACACCATCATGTCTTAAGACTATCAAGGACATACTAGTACTACAATACTTATCTTGAACAAAGATAAAATCAAAACGGATCTTTCCTTTCTAAATTTTTTTTTAATGTTTACTTATTGTTGAGAGACAGAGAGAGACAGAGCATGGGAGCGCGGATGGGAGAGGGGCAGAGAGAGAGGGAGACACAGAATCTGAAGCAGGCTCCAGGCTCTAAGCTGCAACCACAGAGCCCAATGTGGGGCTTGAACTCACAGACTGCAAGATCGTGACCTGATTTGAAGTCAGACGCTTAACTGACTGAGCCTCCCAAATGCCCCCAGATCTTTTCTAATAATGTATAAAACCAGCTTCCACAGTTCAAGTTTAACAGCCAACCAGTCCGATAAACAAAAATCAACATTCTGCAGAGAAAGATAGTAGAATCTAGAGTTTCTGTATTTATCTACAATATCTAGTATACAATAAAAATTACTAGTTACATGAGAAAAAAAAATGTCGCCCATATTTAGGAGAAAGACAAGTCAATAAGAGATTCCAAGATAACCCAGAAGTGGAGTTTTCAAAAAAGAACTTTAAGCTATTAAAGCATATTCAAGGATCAAAAGGAAACTATTGTCAAAATTAGTGAATATATGGAGGATCTCAGCAGAGGAATGAGAAATATAAAAATAACCCAATGGGAATTTAGAATTTAGAAGTGCAATATCTGAAATAAAAGATTCACTAAAACGGATTAACAGATGACTGGAGATGGCCAAAGAAAGGATCAATGTATGCAGAAAATGTTCAACAGAAATGATCTAATGTGAAAAATGGAGATAAAATGACAAGAAAACAAAAGAGCCTCAATGATCTGTGATGAAAAAACAAGTGATCTGTGATGTGTAATGGGAGTTCCAAAAGGACGTGAAGAGAAAATGGGATAGAAAAAGTATTTCAGGATACTAGAGCTGAAAATTTTCAAAATTTGTTAAGAATATAAACTACAAAGAGGTCAGCAAATGCAAAATAGTATCACACAAACTAGACCATATCTAGACATGTATATTTACACTGCTGAAAACCAAAAGAAAAAAAACAATGTATATTACAAAGACAGATACAACTAAAAACCATGGCTGACATTTCACTAGATTTAATGGAGGCCAGAATGTAATAAGATCTTGAAAGTGATAACATTAAAACCAATAACAAGGAGGACTTCTATTTCTGGGATGATGGAGTACACGTACTTTTCCCTATTTCTCTAAATACAACAAAAATCATGTATATGTGAATTTATGCCTTAATCTAATCTGACTGGTACCATTATAAGAAGAGAAAATTTGGGCGCACAAACACCAGACATATGCATGCACAAACATGCACAGAGGAAAGACAATGTGAGGACACAATGATAAGACAGCAATCTACAATTCTTGAGAAAGAAACCAAACCTTCTGACACCTTGATCATAAACTTCTAGCCTCCCCAACCATGAGAAAATAAACTTCTCTTGTTTAAGCCACCCAGTGTGTGGTACTTAATTATGACAGCCCTAGAAAACTAAGATGGTAGATAGATAGAAAGATACATAGATAGATGATTGATAGATGATAGATAGATAGATAGATAGATAGATAGATGATAGATAGATAGATGTGTGTGTGTGTGTGTGTGTGTGTGTGTGTGTGTGTGTGTGTGTGTGCATGTGTAATACTTTAAGACTTTGAAAGGTAGCAGAAGGTAGACCAGCAAGGATCTCAAGACCCAAGGGGAGGGGGCGCCTGGGTGGCGCAGTCGGTTAAGCATCCGACTTCAGCCGGGTCACGATCTCGCGGTCTGTGAGTTTGAGCCCCGCGTCAGGCTCTGGGCTGATGGCTCAGAGCCTGGAGCCTGTTTCCGATTCTGTGTCTCCCTCTCTCTGCCCCTCCCCCGTTCATGCTCTGTCTCTCTCTGTCCCAAAAATAATAAATAAAACGTTGAAAAAAAATTAAAAAAAAAAAAGACCCAAGGGGCAACATGGTGGTGAGTTCCTTTTTGTTTCATATCCCAGACTTGGAGCTGAAGAAGATAATAGCCTAGAAATTCCAGAAAATGCAGACAAAAAAATAAAACAAAACAAAACAAAACAAAACACAAAAGTGTCTTTTCTCTGTCCGAGAGACCAGGAACAGTCAATCTAGCAAGACCAAAAACTTTTAGACAATAATCAATCTACTACAATAAAAAATAAAGAAAAAACCGTGGCCACAGCCCAACCAGAGCAGCACAGGCTGAGTGGCAAAGCTAGACTTCCATTCTTATGAGGCTGTCATTATTCCTGAGGTGGTGTTGAAGAAGGTCAAGTAAGGAGTTAGGATTTTGATTCCCATCAGCTAGTAATGAATCCCCTGCCCTCAGAGTTAATGAAGCCCATACAGCCTAGATCCCACACCAGCCAGCAGTTAACAAGGAACTACTCCCCACTGGTGTCATGGCAGCCCTAGGGAAGATTCAGGACTCTTAATCAGTGGTATGAGCCTATCCCCACCACAATGTGAGTGGACTCCACACGGGGAGCTCGGATTTGAAAGTTCATCAAAAAGTAACAAAGCCTTCACTCCCATAGTTGTTAACAAAGGCCAAGTGGGCAACTTGAATTTCTATTTCCATCTAGAATCCCCACTCCTTCCTTATGAAGCAGTGTCAGAAAAAGTTAACTAAACCAGAATTTTAAATAATACCCGAAGTCTCAGAACATAACATAAAAATGTCCAGATTTCAACTGAAAATCACTCCTCATACTGAGAACCAGGGAGATCCCACACTGAATAAAACATAAATAAATATAAAAAAGACAATCAAGGGGCGCCTGGGTGGCGCAGTCGGTTAAGCGTCCGACTTCAGCCAGGTCACGATCTCGCGGTCCGTGAGTTCGAGCCCCGCGTCAGGCTCTGGGCTCAGAGCCTGGAGCCTGTTTCCGATTCTGTGTCTCCCTCTCTCTCTGCCCCTCCTCCGTTCATGCTCTGTCTCTCTCTGTCCCAAAAATAAATTAAAAAAAAAAAACGTTGAAAAAAAAAATTAAAAAAAAAAAAAAAAAAAGACAATCGATGGACACCCAGACCAAAATCACAAAAATGTTAGAATTATCTGACATAATGAAACCTGGATGGTGAGTGGAAAGAAAAAACAATCTCAAAAGGTACATACTGTTATGATTCCATTTATATAACATTCTTGAAAATACAGTTATGGGAATGGAGAACAGGTCTATGGTTGACAGGGGTTAAGAAGAGGGTGGGGCAGGAGAGAAGTGGGTATGGCTAACATATGGCAACGTGAGGAATTCTCGTGATGATGAATGTGTTCCGAATCAGTTGAAGGCGTTAAGACAAAAACTGAGGTTTCCTGGAGAAACAGGAATTCTGCCACAAGATTTTAACATAAGAATCCTCCCTGAATTTCCAGTTGCTGGTCCTTACTACAGATTTTAGATTCAAGGCTACATCAACTCCTGTCTGAGCATCCAGATTGCCTACTAGTCAGCCCTCTCCATCACATAAGCCAATTCCTCAGAATAAATCTTTTAATACATCCTATTAGTTCTGTTTCTTGAGTTCTTATTATGTATCTAATAAGATAATAGTGTGATACAAAGAGATCATAAAAAGTACTCAATAAGCCAAAGAAGGCAGGGAATGAAGCAAAAAGAACAAAGAACACATAGCTCAGGGATCATACCTCCTAGGTTCCCCGGCAAAGGTTCATGTGGAGTTTGTGGGCATGAGGCAGGCAAGGCTGCTGGCCTCCTGGGGCTGCTCCCTGACTCTTGCAACCACTGCTGCAGGGGGACTGGTGACCCTCAGGCCCAGCAGCTGCTCAGCCTGTGGCTTTGGGGGTCATGGATTTGGTGCCCCACCCTATACAACCCTACCTGCTCTTCATGCTCTTGGACAAACCCATTGGAATCTGTTCCCGAGTCTGCCATGTATCTGGAGCACAGACTTGGCCTCTGAACTGGGTTGTTTTTCAGATTCATACATGCTCTTTGGCATTGGAACTTCTCTGATGCATGGAGTAGGCTGTACTATTCACGACATCGGGGACAGTGACTACAATAAAAAGCATAGCTCAGGGAGCAGCATCCCTACTTCTCATTATCTCCTACTCGCTAATAAAATGAATTACATACATCATAAAAAGAATTACATACCGCCCCAAGAATTAGCCTTGGGGATCGTTACTTGGATGGTCTACTTTCAAGGGCTCCTGTGATCCAACTGTTTGTCTGCATCTTTATTTTCTGAAATTATATGGCCAGTAAAATGTGATACTATCTATGCTCAACAGGACAAAAGAGATGATGTTCTAACTGGTCTGAAGTCCATGGTGCTGTGGCTCTGTAGAAACACCAAGCAGTGGCTCAAGGGCTTTAGTGTCAGGATACTGGAGGCACTGTGACTAGTGGGGCCTGGCCAGTACCAGATCACTTGCTATGACCCCCCTCTGGCCATAGGAGACAATCAGCCTCATCAGATTCACTCTAGACATCCACAAACCTGAGGACGGTGGAAATAAACTTACCTCCAACAAATAGGGCTAATAGTTTTTTAAGGACTGTCCTTGGGAATTTGTAGAAAGAAAAGAAGACAGACAAAACAAAGAAAAATATAAATAGAAGAATGTAAAATTGGCAAATGAAGTTTACCTAAGAGTTTTTTTTTTAATGTTTTTTTTTTATTTATTTTTTTGAGAGAGAGAGAGAGAGAGAAAGAGACAGAGTGTGAGCGAGGGAAGGGCAGAGAGAGAGAGAGAGAGAGAGAGACACACACAGAATCCGAAGCAGGCTCCAGGGTCCAAGCTGTCAGCACAGAGCCCGATGCGGGGCTTGAACTCACAAGCTGTGAGATCATGACCTGAGCCAAAGTCAGACACTTAACTGACTAGGCCACCCAGGTGCCCCTACCTAGGAATTTTAAAAACAAATTATAAAACACTCTCAGGTCTTTCTAGCACATGTTTAGATTTGATTAAACTGTCTGTTGCAATATATTAAAAAATTAAGAATCAGAAGATGAAGATTTAGAGCATTTTACCTGGATTTTAGTCCAACTATTTACTAGCAAAACTCCTTCCCTATCACAGAAACCAGGGAGTTTTCAGGATTTGAGATGACCTTGAGAATTTAAGCTGATGTATTCTTCTGTTCATTATAATTCTCCTCTGAAATAATGGGGGTTGTATATGTTTTGGCATGTTAGGAAAAAAAAAATGTGTATTAGAATACATATGTAAATGAATGTCTCTCTAGAAAAAATGGGCTTTCTTTTTAAGGAAAAAAATAAAAGCGGCTATGGAAAATTAAGGTTTATTGTTTTTAATTGCAATTTTTATTCACTGTCAAAAAACTAATTCAGGAAACTATTCTATATTATATATAGAATTTAAATAAGAAAAAAATTATTTTACCTACTATAAGAAAAAAACACATGACAAAACAGAAAACAAAGAGCAAGATTATAAACTTAAATGCAAGTATATTGATAATTACCTCAATTGCATATGGCATAAGTGTTCCAGTTGTAAAGTAGAGCAGACTAAGACTCACTTTATGTTGTGTATAACAAATCTACTTTAAATACAAAGATACGTTAAAAGTAAAAGGACAAAAGTGACATATCATGTAAGCACAAATCAAAACAAAGTTGGAATGGCTATAGGAATTATTATATCATGTTTATTTCAGAGAAAAGAATATTATAAACGGTGAATAGCAATGCTTTATAATGTTAAAGGGTCAATTCGTAATTGAATTAGATGAAGGCAGTTAAAAGGTATAAACTTCCAGTTATAAATAAGTCCTGGGGATGTAATGTACAACATGATGACTAATAGTTAACAGTGCTGTGTGGTATATTTGAAAGTTGCTGAGAGTAGATCCTAAAAGTTCTCATCACAAGGAAAATGTCTTCTTTTTAATTTTTTCTTTTGAGAGAGAGAGCGAGAAAGAGAGAGAGAGCATGAGCAGAGGAAGGGCAGAGAGAGAGGGAGACAGGACCCTAAACAGGCTCTGCACTGACAACAGACAGCTCAATGTGGGGCATAAACACACAAACCATTAGATCATGAGGTGAGCCAAAGATGGACACTTAACCATCTGAGCCACCCAGGTACCCATGTTTTGTCTCATTTTGTATCTATAGGACATGATGAATGTTAAGTAAACCCATTGTGATAATCATTTCACAATGAATGCAAGTCAAGTCATTATGCTACATATGCCTTAAATTTATACATTACTGTAGGTCAATTATCTCTCAATAAAACTGGGGTAAAGATACATTTTTCAGGGAAACATAAAATCCTAAATATATATGCATTTAATCATAGGCCTTCGAATGTATAAAGCCAAAACTGACTTCCACAATATCAAGTGCTTTATTACTTACGGGATAGTCCATAAATCTGTATTTTTCTAATCCTACACCAAATGAATGGGAATGGCTGAAAGGGGAGACACTAACAAGATTCATATTTCTTCTAGCAATATGGATCAACCCAGTGGCTAAACCTGGGTGCACACTTGAGGAAGAAAAGTTTAGGTCAAAATAAATGGAAAGAATGTAAACTAATGACTGAGTGTAAAGGAGTTAACAAAATAATTATTCATAAAGGAACATGAAACACTGTTTTGGTATCTTGAAAAATACTTACACAGCAAAATAATAATTTTCTTTCTTAGTTTTGGGTCAGATGCCTGTAAGGATGATACACTTTTTTCTGCTGATTCTCCATCATTACTAAAAGAAAACACCATGACCTGGGAGATAGCATCATCCAAAATCATTATTGGAATGGCTTATGTCATACGCTTCCATAAAAGAACAGAATAGAAATCCCCATGACATCTAAAGGGAAGAACACTAATATGGTATGTATGTTGTTTGGTTCTCATTGTACAGGCTATATTTACTATTGTGACCCAAACTGGACTATATCTATGTGAATTTCTTTTCCTAGGCCAAACCTCATGCACTTCATTCTATATTAAAAATGAAGATCATTGTGTAACTATAAATTTTGATGAACTGTTAAGAAAAGGTAGAAGGACAGAATGTCTTCTGCTACTTTGCTGGTGCCTCATAGTGTTTTAAAGAAACTGAAATATGGAATATGGCATTTTTAGTTATAAGGTATGTTTTCCAAATACACATGGACAGTTAGCACACAGTGGGCACAACAAACATGATGGAAAAACACAACCAAATCAAAGAGACCTTTAGGGGAAATAAGAGCAGGCCTAGGGATATTTAGATAAATGGAATTTTCTTTAATTAAGAGAGTTCTTAGAGAAAAAAAGGTCCTGTAAGAAAAGGTGGCCTTGGGGATCATTCAAATTCCATGAAGTAGCCACAAGACTGCAAGCGGTTTGGTCTGATAATAGAGTTTTAACTCAACAGTTTTTACAAAATAGAACAAAGTTAAGACAACATGCCCATGTGTAACAGTGAGAAAAAGCTTTGTATCATCACACAAACAGGAGTTTTAAATGTATTACTTCAAACAGAGGCGAACACAAGCAATCCTGTTGACCTGGTATACAACTGCCAGGGCACAAGCAGTCCATTTATGGAAAATATATGGATCCCCTTATTAATAGAAGTTTCCAAATGGGAAGTATATTTTATATCAGTCTTCTTAACATCTCTGGCATCATCACAGATCAGAATAAGACAGCCCAATTGTACAATTGACAAACATTAAATTTTACATGAATACTCCCAAGAGATAGTTAAAAGCCTTTCTTAAGAGCCTCCTTCCATTTGAAACTCATCTTGTTTTGATTCTGTGTGATGAGGAACTTATCTTCACACAGAATACCTAGAACTTTATATCTCACTGACCCACGGCCTTTGGTTAATAATTGTACATAATATTTGGCACATAGGAAATGGTTATTTCTGTTGGAAAGTAGCAATAAATCCTACAGTCATAATTTCTTATTTGTTTTATATATTTTTAATATTCATAATAATATTGCAATTTGATACAATAGTCAGATGACTGGTAAAGTCAATTTGATAGATGACATAAGACTTATGAAAATACAGATAGTTGATCAAATGTACTGGGAAACTGAGTTAAAGTCTGCTTAGGATGTGATATAATCTCAGTGGAGAATTATGGGCCTGAATAGGACTTAGATCTCATTAATAATGAATTAGTTATCTATTAAAAGCTATAATCCTAAGCTTATAATAAAGTTCAAATTGCAATGGACAAAGGTTGTAAGAAAATAGCTAAGTTGGTGCAAAAATCTGACAAAATTTTCACAGGAATTATGTGTTATTTGGTTGTTGTCTTATATCGATAATTACACTTCACTGGTATAATGTGGATTCATTTTATCTGGTTTGGATTTCTCTCATGCTTATCTCAAGAGCTACTGACCCTTGGTGAATGCTACGGAAATTATTGAGAGATAAATAGTATTCTATAACCATGCGCTGGTGAGTTGTATCAGAGTAGGATTTAATACCCTGAAAGCATTGTTTAGAAATACTAATTGGATTTATAATTTGCACCTGGTTTCCATAAATGGTAATGGGGCTCCAACAGTTAAGGCTAGTCACACAGCTACAGAATATGGCCTGTAAAATCAGCATACTTTAAAGACCTTCGCCATCATAGATCTTGGCTTTTCCTGGTACTAAGATGCCTCGCCTGTAAGCAGTTGATGATGGTATGAGACCTTAAATAATAAATTTGTTTTGCAAGTAAACACTATTTGAGACGTATGAGCCCTTGTCACAATTGAACAATTAAGTTGATTAATGTGTAATTAACTCTTTTTTATATATTACTATCATTTTCTCAAAGATTAATAGAAAAATATAAAGATCCAAATGAATTGGAACAACACTATCAACTTTGCCAAATTGACATTTGTAAACCCTATTTCATGCTGGGTGAACAAGTATTCTTTTGTAGCGTACACAGAACATTCATCGAAACAGACCATATTCTGGTTCATAAACAAATCAAAACAAATTTGAGAGGACTGAGTTCATACAAAACGTTATCTGAACACAACAGAAGTAAACTTAAAGAAAGATATCTGGAAAATTCCCAAATATTTGGAAATTAAACCATACACTTTGAAAGAACTCATAGTTAAAAGAAAAATCATAAGGCAAATTATAAACTATTTTGAGTTGAATGAAAAAATCCACATAATAAGATATGAAGTACATAGCTAAAGCACTGCTTGCAGGGAATTTTACAGCATTGAATTAAATAATCATTAAAGGAAAGAAGAAACATTTCAAAGCAGTATTTAAGTTTTATCTTAAAAAACTAGAAAAATAAAAATCAAACTAAATCCAAAGTAACTAGAGGTAAGGAAATACTAGTGATATGAGCAGAAGTCAATGAACTATAAAATGAAGTAGAAAACCAAAAAACGTAGAGAAAAGCAATAAATTAAAAAGCTGGTTCTTTTAAAAATATAACAGTGGATAAAATAAATTGATCAAAAAATACAAATCACCAATATCAGGACTGAAATTAGGGACTTTACCACACATATTAACTGATGTCTATGTCTTAATCCTCTAAACCCATGAAGACGTCACCTTATAAGGCAAAAGGGACTTTGCTGATGTTATTAAGGGTCTTTATTTTCCAGGCAAAGACAATGTAATTTCCAGAGTCCTTATAAGAGGAAGGCAGAAGATTCAGAGCGAGAGATGGCAATGTGATGACAGAAGCAGAATCAGTAAACTAGATTTGACAGGGCCCTACTGCTGGCTTAGAAGACAGAAGAAATGGCTTTGAGCAAGGAATCCAAAGAACCTCTAGAATCTGGAAAAACGTAAGGAAAGGATTCTACCTTAGACCAGAAGGTACTGGCATTGCCAACGCCTTGACTTTAGCCCAGTGACACTGACTTTGTACTTCTGACCTCCAGAACAAACTTGCTAAGCTACTAAATTTCTTTTCATATGTTACAGCACTAATAGGAAACGAACGCAGTAGCCTCTTCCACAAATGGTGCTGAATTGGATAACCATATGTAAAAAATAAACCTCCTATCTTGTTCTACACCATATAAATATTGGATGAAAATTAATAATATACCTAAATGTAAGAGCTAAAGATATACTTCTAGGAGGGGGAAAAAAAAAATCTTAGGAGAAAATTAGATTAGGCAAATATTTCTTAGAATACAAAATCATGAACAATACCAAAGATAAATTGGGCTTCATCAGAATTGAATTATTTTGCTCTTTAAAACACACTGTTTAAAAAAACGAAACGGCCATCCACAGATTTGTAGAAGATATTTACAAAACATATCTCATAAATAACTTGGATGTCCATACCACATATTAAGACCAACTAACTCAAAACACGTATCAACAGGCAAAATCGTTTAACAGGTGCTTCACCAAAGAAGTAAGAAGTATAAATAGCAAATAATCCCAGGAAACAACGTTCAAGATCACGTGGTTGGAGAAACACACGACAAAAACATGAGGCAGCACCTCCCGGTTGTGGCAATTGATAAAACAAACCCAAAGCCACCTACGCAGGCGCACACACGCACCAACACACAAAAGTGGCAGGGCCAAGTATCAGTGACAAGGCAGAGCAACGGCAGCTCTTATACACCACTGATGGGGCTCGCCGGTTCCGAAACTGGCCCCCGTGGTACACAGCGGGCAGGAAGAGAGGGAAGAAAGAGGCAGGCCGCCCCAGATTGGAGGAGGCCGGCTGAACAAACAAGGAGCTTACTTACGAGGCTTGTGGAGGACCGCGGCAGCAAGACGAGTGGATCTCTGCGCCCGCCGCCAGCATCTTCAAAGTTTATACAGAGGCCTTAACTGGGTTGAGCAACGTATCCAATCCAGATGGTCTCAGCAACACCTTAGTCTCTCAGGGATGCGTCCTTGGAACAGCTCTTTATGTAGAAATGGTGGGTGGGCGGAACATTCCAAAGATGGAGGAGTGAGGTAGGGTGGGGCGTGAGGAGCTTCCAGGTGCCCGGATCCAGCTCGTGGGTCAATTTGCGGTCGTGTCCTTTCAGTGACCTCCTCCAACACTACACCACTGTGACCGGCTCTTGGCAATCTCACAGATCTCCTTCTTCACAAATGTGCCTTGTGCGAGCAGTCAGCAAGGGATTTCCTTAGCGTGAAGGTGGCTCGTTTGGTGCCTGTCTGGCTCCATTGGAGGCAGACACCACAGCAGGAATATAGGCGTATGCAAGGGAAAACACAGATTAAGATAATGATTCTCAAAATAAGTAACATTTTTTTCCCCCACCAAGAGCCCCATGATATGAACCATTGAGTTATTATGCCCCCTAGGCCGGTGGTCGGATGCCTCAAGGTGGTGTCACTTGTGTCTCATGTGATTTACTAAAGTTGATAAATTAGCAGACTCATCAGTATGAACACACAGAATTCTGCTGGGATAATGGCACAGGTGCCTCCTAGCAAGGCAGTAATAATGTTCGATTCTATTTTGGGAGACAGCTTTTCTCGTTAGAAAGATTTCAGTGTTCAGTAAAGAGAGGCTTTTCCGGCTGTCCTCCTGGGTGAATTTAGTAAGCATTTCCATGTACTGTATAATGTCCACCAGACCAATGGAGGGAACAAAGATGGTGGTCGAATGATCTATCAATGGAAAACAGAATATTCCCACCTGGACTTAAGGAGAGGGAGGTTGGCAGTTTTAGAAATCTGACCTGCATGTTCATACCATATATGCTGACTGAGGGAGGCAGCGCTGTCAGGCATGATGCGATGGACTGAGGTCGGATCTGCCAGACCAGAACCTCCATGTTCTCCCCTCTTTCAGTGCTGCATGTTCCATTCCAGATATAGTGTTTTGTAGCAAGACAATAAGATTGCAGTGGAGGTGGGGTAGTTCCCCCCTCACCCAGAGGTGTAAAGTAACTCACCCATCTGGGTGGGGACATCCTGTTGCAAATTCCAATAGACAATGCCTTTTCCGGGTGTGATGGGACTTGGCATTCTCAGCATGTTGATCCGCAATGAGAGTGGGCACAGTGGCTGTTTCCCATGACTTCCATACCTTTATGGCGTTAGGTGCCTCAGCAGGGCCAAGCTAACATATGAGACCATAGGTTCTGCTGGTTGATCACTGAAATGTATTAAAGCCTGGAATGGTACCTTAGTATACCCAACCTAGGTGGTGTTATCTGTTAGTAATTTGATCTACTGCTTTAATATTCCATTCTTCCTTTCTACCAACTCTGCTGCTTGCGGACTATAATAGAGATGGAACCTCCACTCAGTGTCATGTACTTTTGTCTAGTCTTGTACATCATGACCTTTGAAATGGGAGTTCCAGTCCCTGTCTATTCAATGAGGGTGTGTGTATCTAGTACTCAGCTTCTCTAATCCTCTAATGGTGGCAGCCTGGTTTGTGCAGTAACAGAGGAAAGCTTGGGTTAGGCCAGGTGCAGTGGTCACAGAAACCAGGGCATACTTGGAACACTCATTTGATGGACGGTGCTAGTATAACCAATTTGCCAGTCTCTCACAGGTTGAGAACTTGGTTGGATGGTCCCCGACTCCTTTGGCAGTTGCCTTGGCTGTTTAGAACACACAGGACATGCTATTATTGCACTAACCAGGTCACTGTATTTCAAGGGCAATCCAGCATCCTTGGCAATACACCTTCCCCTGAGTGCTACAGTGGTCACTCTCTCTTTGCACCCAATCTGCTGTATCTACTGAAGGATCAGCTGCTGGCACCCAATGGCTGCTGGTACCCAGTGCCTTATGAACTGGGACATGGAAAGCAGTGAGGACTACTACAGGCTTTTGCTGGTGAGCTAAAATGCTTTTCGACATTTCTTGGCCTCAAAATGCTCATTCGTGATCATCCATGCCCCAACTTCCCATTATCCATGCCATAGGGCTAATCCCTTTAGAACAACTCAACTGTCCCTGCAGACGGTTAAGTGGCTAGGGTTCCTAAGTGATCACAAGTTAAACCACGGAGTTTGGCCCACTGGCTTCTCAGTTCATTTGTGTTTCCCTCTGGCTGAGGTCAGAATTGGGCTGAATAGTGATTGTAGTGCCTGTCAACCAATTGCCTTGACTAGATTCATCAGTGGGCCTTTCTTCTGCTCCCTATCTACAGGCCTCAGGAAGGGGAGTGGCCATTTGGAGGATCTACATACCTTCTGGGGCCTAGAAGCACTCACATTTGTAGGGACAGTGAACTGTCAGACAAGGTGCTCCGCTGCCGCAAATAGGGATCCATTTAGTCAAAGTGAGAATTGGAGCCACCACAGAAATGGGGCAGTGGAACATATTCTCAACCCTGCCCTTGATAGAAAGAGAAGTGGGGTTTTGTTGTTGTTGTTATTGTTTTAACCATGAAATGCTCTTCTTTTACAAGAGGCTCTACTTGGAGGAGTGCTGTGTATACTACCAGAAACTGTTGTTCTACGGGTATATATGGAGTCACTGTTCCCTTTCAGAGCTAGGGACAAAATTCCATCAATACTTTCCCCTTCTGTTTTCTTCGCTACAGTGCCCAACCCATATCTTCTGGAGTCACGGATATACCTAAGTCAAATGGTAGCCCTGCTTGGAAAATGCCTAGTTTTAATCGGCTTTACTAACATTTTTGTTTTTTCAGAGGTGGCTTTCTGCTCTGATCCCCAGTCCCACATGTACCCTTTTACCAGGTGGTATAAGGAACAGAGGCACTCTGCCAGGTGGGCAATTACAATCCTCTAAAAGCCCCAAAACCCTACAAAGGCTTACATCTCTTTCTTTTTCTTAAGGTTGGATAGGCTTGCACTTTATCGATCACAGCTTCTATGAGAATGCACATATTATGTGGGTTTTTTCAATATTTATTATTTTGAGAAACAGTGCAAGCAAGGGAGGGGCAGAGAGGGGGGCAGAGGACCTGAAGTGGGCTCTGCACTGACAGGTTGACAGCAGTGAGCCTGATGTGGACTCGAACGCACAAACCATGAGATCATGACCTCGGATGCTCAGTCGACTGAACCACCCAGGCTGCCCAAGGAGAATGCACGTCTTACCTGACCAAATGACTCCTAAAAAGTTTGTAGCAGTGCCTGGGCCTTGAACATTCTGTAGATTCACCATCCATCCTGTCCCATGCGGATGTTCTAGGAAAGCCTGTAGAGTGCCCTGCAGCAGAGACAAGTCTTCGCATGTTAACATTGTATCATCAATGTAATGGGCCCATTTTACTGATGTGAGGAAGGAGACCAGTGACAGATCTTAAGCTACCGTTGCTTGATGTATTGTGGGGCTATGCAGGTAACCTTGAGTAAGCACTTGAAATGTCCTTTGCTGCCCGCCTATGTGAAGGCAAAATGATCTTGTGACTCAGTGGCTAGAGTTATACTGAAAAATGCATTTGTGTACTACAGCATGGTATATACCTAGGACTGTGGCCAAGTTATCTAAGATGGTGGCAGGGTTGGGCACAGCCACAAGGATAGCAGCACTACCTTATTCAATTCTGAGTAGTACACAGTCATCTACCAGGAGCCATCTAGCTTTTTTTATTGGCCATACCAGGCTGTTGAAAACACTATGGGCAGGGTGTACAATACCCACTTGTTGCAGGTCTTGGATAGTTTCTCCTATTTCTTTATGCTCCCTAGACAATTTATATAATTCAACACTTACCATTCTGTGGAGGCAGTATGCTTACTGATTCCCAATTGGCTTTTCCCCTTATCTCTGGTTTTATTACTGTAACCTGGAGGTGGAATTCATTGCTAGAGGTTTCCAAAATTTTACCTTGTAGGATACCATCGCCCAATATGTTCTCTGGTATCAGAGAGATTAAAAATATATGCCTGTGGGGAAGAACGCCCAACTTGCAGTACCAAAGAAACCTTCCTAATCATAACATTTTGCCTTCCGTAACCATCAATGGTGCTGACGAGGCCAGAAATCTTCTGAGAGTTACCATGTAAGTGAGTATAGTAGTCCTCCCTTATCCATGGTTTTGCTTCCTGTGGTTTCAGTTACTTGTGGTCAAGCAGAATCTGGAAGCAGGTGATACTCCTGATGAATCACCAGAAGGTCAATAGTAGCATCATGCTATGTCACAATGCCTACGTAATTTGTCCCACTTCATCTCTTCACTTAGGCATTTTATCATATCACATCATCACAAGAAGGCTCAAAGATACTTTGAGAGAGAAAGACCACAATCACGTAACTTTTATTACAGTATATTGCTATAATTAATCCTGTTCTCAGTAATTATTGTTGTCAGTCTCTTTCTGTACCTAGTTTATGTACACTTTATCATAGCCATGTGTGTAAAGGAAAAATCATAGTATATATGGGGTTCAGTATTATCTGTCATTTCAATACTATCCCCTGGGACTCTTGGAATGTTTCCCTTATGGATAAGGGGGACTACTCTACATGTCACCTCCAGTGTCACCTTTTGTTTATTTCTGGGGGACCAGTAAATAACTCAATATGAGGCTTGTGATGGCCTCCAATGGCTGTCAGTTGGAGGTAATCTTGGCTTATATCCTATACCTGGGGCATGGGAGGAACCCACCCTAAGTTGGATGATATCCCCCAGGCCTTGGCTGGAGCTAGCAGGACATCAGGTATCATAGGGAAAGGTGGGGCAGGTATGAACTGTTGTTCAGTGTTTTTTTTTTTTTTTTAAGTTTATTTATTTTGAGAGAGACAGAGAGAGTAGTAAGTGGGGGAGGGGCAGAGAGAGGGGAAGAGAGAGAGAATCCCAAGCAGGCTCTGTCCTCAGGGCAGAGCCCAGTGTGGGACTCAATCCCACAACCATGAGATCATGACCTGGGCCAAGTAAAGAGTTGGATGCTTAACCAACTGAGCCACCCAGGAGCCCCTGTTGTTCAGGTTTTAAGGCTTTTCCATTACATGACCAACATTGTGTTGCTTTATATATGCTCAGGTGGGGTCTCAGCAGCAAAGAGGTCAAACCACATTTGCTTCTAGGTTACACTTCACAGCATATTGGGATAGCTTTTTGTTTTCAGAGCTCCCTTTCTTTCTTGGGTCTTTCCCACAGCCCACACTCATTCCTGATATTTGTCAGTTTCACACAAATCAGAAATGGGTTGCTCAACATCTTAAATGTCTTCTTCCATGATTAGGTTCAGCATGGATAGCAGCATCCTCTACTAGGTGCTGGGGTGCACCAGAGTATCTTACAGTGATTGTGGCCAGATCAGGACCTTCTAAGACTATAGCACAGATTGTCTATCTCATTTCAAAACTCCCTAAGAATTTGTTGTATCTCCTCTATAGATTTCCAGGGACCCACACGCCCACACTCCCCCTTCATTGGGCCAAGAATCCCTGCAGGCTGGAATAATCCAATCTATAAGGTAGTGAGTGCTTTAAATCCCCTCAGTACCATGCAAATGTTGCCAATGGGCAGGGTATGTGGTGATGTTGCTCATTTTTTCTGCCTGCTGTCAGTCAGAGAAATATCACAGCCACCTCCCCCACTCCTTGCCCTCCATCCCCATCCTATAACCACACTAACCATGCCTGAATACTTTACCTGGAGTTTTGCCAGGACTTGATGGCTTTTTACATAAGCTCGGTGGGAGTATATTCTTTCATCACAAATATATCCTAAATTAAGGGCTGTTCTAACTGGCTAGGGATGCTGTTGCTGTGCTTCTATTTTCCTTTGTATTAGAGGTCAGACAGTACAGGGCATTTCATGTGTTTCACTGACAGTCACCACAACATCCTCCTCTTCACTCCCCTCACTTTCCCAGGGATCCCATTTCATAACATCCCTTTCAGGCTTTGGCAGAAGAACCTTGATCTTCATCCTAGACAGTTTGTTACCTCTTAGCTTTGCAAAGTGGCAGGTGAAGTCTCCAACTTACTATCCCTGTCTCCTACCTTGTCAGGCAGCCCCGAGGCTAGCAAAATTATGGATACCACGCATCCTTTCTCTAACCTCAGATCTTCTTCCAACTTTCTAACTCAAATGTCAGCCTCTAATTGGGCGTCGGTGGACAGCCAAATTGCCCACAGTAGAGGCCAGCCCACTTCAGCAGCCATCTGTTGTTCTTTTCTGCCACAGTATACTATGCCCGGTTCCTCAAACAAATGCATTAAAATGGCTGGCATTTCAGGCAGCTCATTTAATAGTCCACAAGCATCTAACATATGGGCCACCTCTCCCTACCTATATACAGGTAAATGGCCAATTCAGGATTCTCCCCAAGAGTACCTCATTCCCAAGATCCATGTCTTCGGTCTGCTGGATAGCTCACCAATTCTTGGTTTGCCACTGGCTCCACATAAGGAGGGCAAAGAGACACCCAAGAAAGGCAGGCCACTCCATAGTAATAGGTGCCAAGTTTAATAAGCAAGGGGCCTTATATATGAGTATTGTCTTGGGCAGCTGTGAAACAAGTAGATGTTCTCACCTGCTGACCAGAATCTTAAAGGTTTAGATAGAGGCCTTAAATGGGTTGAGTCACATAATCAGTCCAGATTATCTCAACAACACCTTACTCTCTCAAGGCTATGTCTTTAGAACAGCTCCTAGTCTGGGAATGGTGGGCAGAACATCCACTTGAAGGACAGAGGAAGAGGTGAAGAACCTCGTGTTGCCTGAGTCCAGCTCTGAATTCAACCAGCAGTCACATCCTCTTGATGATCCCCAACATGAATAAAAAATGGTACAGTTCCTTTAGATAACAGCTTGCTTTTTCTTTATGAAGTTATTTACGCACATCATACAATTCAGCAATACAAATTGTAGCTAGTTGTGGAATTAAAAAAATGAAAATAATTGTGTATCAAATATTTGCACTTGAATGTTTATAACAACCTTATTCCTAATAGTTCCAAACTAGAAAAAAAACACATAAAATATCTATCAACTAGCCCATGGACACACAAATCATAAAATATCCATATAATAAGATGCAATGAATAATATTCAGCAATGAAAAGGAGCATGCTACCACATTTCAAAACAAACGAATTGTGAAAGCATTAAGTAAAAGATACCAGAAAATAAAATACTAAACAATCTGTTAACCCCATTTATTTAAAATTCTAAAATAAGCAAAACTGTTGTGACAGAAGGCAGGTCAGCGTTTGGCAGAGACTCTGGGTAGACAGAAGTGTTGACCACAAAGGGGCATGTGGGACATGATGTTTGGGATGATGGACATATTCTATATCATGGTTTGGGTGATGGTTACATGATTGTATACAATTGTTAAAACTCCTTGAATTACACACTTGACAACTAACACACTCAACAACACAGATAAATCTCTAAAATATGTTGAAAAAATTAAATCAAACACAAAAGACTAAATGCTTTATAATTCCTTTTATATGATTCAAAAAAGGACAAATAACCTACAGTCTTTACAAAATAGACAATGATTGTTTATGGGGATGTTGGTTGACCAGAACCTTATACCAAACTATCATCTTGGGTGATTGGAATTTTTTGGCATTTTTACTGGTATGGTGGCTACTAAGGTGTAGATATTTATGACAGCTCTTCGAACTAGGCACTTTAAAAAAAAAATTTGTTGTATGTAAATTTTTCCTCAGTAAGAAAGATTGATTTTCCCTACTTGGACTGAAACTAAGTGTACAATTTGGCACATCCTTAGGGTTTCTTACCATGCCATTTATTTCAGGAGCTATCAAAACACTCAGTTGTTTCAGGCTTTGCACTTTCCAAATGTCACAAGAAGAAAGTCACCTAGATGAACATGCTAGACCAAAAACCACAACTTTCAAATTCCCTATTTAACTCCTAAGGTAAAATTAAATTGTAAGTGTGCCTGAATTACTATAATTCTCAAATTCCCTGACTGTGGAGTGGCCTCCTCTGGCAACTAAGCACATTTTGTTTAAAAAAAAATTAAACATGCAGAAATATTGTTTATGCAGTAGTCTTTCTATAAAGGGAATGAAATCTCAGACCACTTGTGATTAAAGGGTATGGTATATACTGGGAAACTACAATTAAGTGGAGTCTACCCTTACAAAATTTTGATCACTTGTACAAACTGTTGCTATTTAATAAATGTCCATTGTAACTTGCTACATTCTCTTCCTATATCTATACCTATCTATATCTATATCTATATCTATATCTATCTACTGATAGATGATAGATAAGTAGATAGATAGGGATATTTTTAAGTCTTTAATTATGTTAGTTTAAAAATAAGGGTTTACATTTATCAGTCTGTTAGCATTGGCAACTAAGTGTTAGTCCATACTTAAGTTGTATAAGTAATACAAATCAAACTGGTTTAAAGAAAAAGAAATTATTGGCTCGCCTAACTGAAAAGCAGACAGTATAGTTTTAGACAATGATGGTAATAGCTGTTCAACTATTATTTTCAAGACTAGATTTCCATCTGCATCCCTCAGTTCTGCTGTCTTCCATGTTGGTATTATTTTCCAGCCAGTTGTCTCCCCAGTGGTAGCCTTCAGAAGACTCATGTTTGTATCAGGGTAGTTCATGTAAAAAGTATACCTGTTTCTCTTTCTTAATAGTTCCAGCAAATTCCCTGAAATGACTGCCATTGATCTGGCTTGGGTAAATCTCTGAACCAATTACTGTGGAGAGTGAAAAAAAAAATTCTATTCCTGGCTAAGGGGAAAGTCATGTGGTTATTGCTAGAAATGTGGTATAGTTCATATGTCCCAACTAGATGATCTGAGTGTTAGGGAGCTGTGATTTTCAAAAAATAAATCAATATCCTTCTAAGGAAAGTTGGGATTAGAGGAGAGTCAATCCACAAATATAACAAACAGAACTGAAAACCAACAAACACAATCTATCCTCTGCAGTAATTGAATAGGGTGCTTAAATAAATCCCTTGAACAGAGTTGTTACGTAAGAAATATTTTTCATGGAATGAAGCACTTAAACACTTTTTCTGTGTAAAGTCATGTTGCTGTTAAAATTGAAATGGTTTCTCTCAAGATAAGCTAAACTTCCTAAACTGTAGAGAGTTCTTCTGTTGGCATTAGAGATTTCAAAAGGAGAAGTATGAAAATTTCTCCCTAATTTGTCGTTTGTTTTCATATTTTTCTTCCACTGATATATTCTTGTTGTATGTCTAGTAATTAATGCCAATGCTAACTTCCTCATTCCAGTAAGGTTTAGAGGCAGGGCTGGAATAAAGGTATAGATATTGCCCACCATGTTATCAAAAGGTCAATGATTTAAGATATACATACTACACGTATGATATATATTGTACCATTGTATATTAGTTCTTATACATTTTATATGTTAATGTTATTTTATATATTAACGGAAAAAAGAAATTATCTTGAACCTTGCACACCATCTGTCCTGGTTCCTTTTGTCATCAAAAGGATGACAGAATGCTGATCAGAATTAGGAGATTGATAGGGTTTTTCCTCTTTAAAGCTAACTGGTTTGTTAGCTAACTAGTTTGTTACTCAATGTCTTCCTTCATTATTACAAATCCCCAGCTGACCAGGCAAATATTTTAAAAACCAAGAGTAAAAAATACTGGGACTTTGAAATCAGAATTCTGATAATAAGCAAAATTATTCTGATCTCCATAAACATCCTTTTCCCTTAACACTAGGTTTTTGAGAATCTTACCTTCAAGTATGACCTCTGCTTGGCTTAAACCCATCATCATTGGTTCTGCCTGCAGAATTGAGCATCTGATCCCAGTCAGGCGAATGAGATTTTAATCCAGCCATTGGTGGAAGAAGAGCAAAAATTTTTCTTTCCTGATGGATAAGGAGGAAAGCTTTGCATAAGGCACAGGAATAAAAGGTACAGCATGGGGCAATAGTCAATGATACTGTAATAGTATTATACGGTGGCAGATGGTATCTACACTTGTGGTGAGCATAGCATAAAGTGTAGAGCTGTTGAATCACTGTTTCACACCTGAAACTAATGTAACATTGTGTGTCAAGTATACTTAAATTAAAAAAAAAATTAAAAATAAATAGAAAGACAGTATATGAAATTCAGTGTGTAGACAAGGACAGAAAACAAACAAACAAAAACCTAACCAAAATATGTCTTTAAAACAATGCACTTTGAAAAGGGAAACTACAGGCTCCTCTCGAAAATTGTCCATCTGAATAATGCTGTGGCCAAAGACTTTCAGCAATTTCTGGAAGAACCAAAAAATGATTTTAGCATTGAAAAAAACCAAAAACATGTTTCTTATCATACTATGGTCGCTGAAGTATAATAAATTTGGGTGACCACTAAATTAGAAAAAGAAAAAAAAAAAAGGAAAACTTTGCCACTGCTGGCCATTATTTTATGGCTATAAGGAAAGACCGTGCTGGAGAACAGAGTCAACAGTGAAAAGTTGGGCAAAGAAATAGGGAGGAAAATACTAGGTCTTTATATGAGTTCCAGGATCAAAGCTGTCTTGAAGCAATATTAGTCATATAAGCATTTGCTTTGAAGAGTCAATGAACTGCCTTTGTTGTTCAGGCCAAACTGAGAAGGTTTTTTATGACTTTCAACTTAAAATATGCTAATAGACTCAGGATTCCTATTAATATATAGCAGCAATTGTTTATTAATAATTTTAAAAAGAGATCAAAGGACAATCAAAGATATAAAACTGAACAATATGTCAGGGGCCCTGAGTTATAGTCCCTGATTTTCAAATAACAAGCTGTTAGATTTTTCTGGGTTTCTAATCTTTTAAGCAGTAACATACAATCGAAATCCTGTCCTGTAGTTTTTGAAGCTCAAATGACATGACATATATAAAAAGACTTTATAATATGCAAAGGGTTACCAAAATTCAACTTAATAGTGTGTCAATGCTAATTAAAGACTAACACAAATGTCTTAAAAGCACACTAGACCATTTGGATTTGTCTGGCCATTTATCAAACGTGGTGTGCATGCAGTGAGGGCAAATTTAGTCCAAGTCTCCATTGACAAGAAAAAGCTGAAAATCAGGTCAGTTCCCCTGATTATTCAAACAGCAAATTCACCTGCTCAGGGATTGACCTGATTCCCTTCACTTCACTGGTCAGTTGCCTCCTACGGGTGTGTTACTTTAAGAGTAGGGATGCCTTATCACTATGTCCTGTACAAAGAGGCTGGGGAGGCACAGCCTTTACTCTTCCCTTGACCTTCACTCTCTCTGGGTTGCCAGACTCGTTATGGTCTATTGATAATCCCACACCACCTTCGCATATAAATAGAGGCTGAAAGAAAATATGAAAACCAACTAAGATTTAAAAATCTAGTATTGAATCCCAGAAAATTTTTAAACTGCCTGGACATGGTTTATGTTTAGGACCACAGACATAAAATTCACCAAGGGCAGTTATTAAATTCCTTAATTCAGCTTCCACACTTACAGACTCTTGCTCAGTGGGCATGAAATAGAGCCCATGAACCTGCAATTTTAATAAGCCTCCCAAATGACTATTAGGTATATGAGAATTTGAAAAACATTAACACAAGTTAGGTCTTTTGCTTTCCACCCCTTTCTAGATAATTATTTGGTCTTTATGGCTGACTCTAAGTTGATCATATCATAGAGTTTTGGGGGAGTCAAAAATAAGAAAGGGGCACCTGGATGGCTCCTTTGGTTAAGTGTAAGACTCTTGGTTTTTGGCTTAGGTCATGATCTCATGGTTTGTGAGTGTGAGCCCAGGGTCAGGTTCTGCACTGACAGCATGGAGCCTGCTTGAGATTCTCTCTATGTCTGTCAAAATAAATAAATAAACTTTTACAAGATAGCTTTAGGAAATAGTTTAGTTTTCCATCAGAAACTAACTTTTATACAGGCAATGGGGGCTCTACTGTCATGACCATGGAGAAAAATTAATAAGCACTTGAAGCTGCATGTTGTATTGACATTTTCTTTCTTTTTTTATTTTTTTTTATTTTTTGGGACAGAGAGACAGAGCATGAATGGGGGAGGGGCAGAGAGAAAGGGAGACACAGAATTGGAAACAGGCTCCAGGCTCCGAGCCATCAGCCCAGAGCCCGACGCGGGGCTCGAACTCACAGACCGCGAGATCGTGACCTGGCTGAAGTCGGCGCTCAACCGACTGCGCCACCCAGGCGCCCCTATAGGACACCTAACTAACATATTTTTGCAGGGGTGTTGAACAATTGAGCATATTTAGTGATAATATACTCTTTGCTATTTGAAAACAACAAACACAATCACATTAATTCTGTTTTTAAAATAGCAGATCCCAGTTACTTTGCCTGTGAGGTTACTCATCCAAAATTTCTGTGGGAATTTTTAGCACAGACATATTGTACATGCATGGCACCAGGTTATTTTGGCACAATCACATCAGATTAAAGATCCGCTGAGACATCCTGTAAGTCTAGATAAAACAGCTCCCAATAACTGCAACTGTCAATGACAGAGCTCCAAATGCTCAGAGTCTGCCGAGTAACTTATATAACAGTCTACCTACCACTAGTATTTTGGCAAATCACTACAGATACCAAGGAATGTATCCAAACACTGTAAACTAGCTATGTAGTGGTAAGAGAGAAACATGGAACAAAACAGAAATATAATCACCTAAATCAGAAATAGGCAGCTTCCACATATACCCATTCTAAGAGGAAGAAGAAAGAAGGAAGAAAGAAAGGAAGGAAGGAAGGATGAAGGAAGGAAGGAAGGAAGGAAGGAAGGAAGGAAGGAAGGAAGGAAGGAAGGAAGGAAGAAAAAGAAAGAAGGAAAGAAGGAAGGAAGGAAAGAAGGGAGGAAGGAAAGAAGGGGGAGAGGCAAGAAGGAAGAACAAATTCCAGGTTTAAAATAATATTATTATTTTTCAATATTCAGGTGAACATGTGAAAGGAATTTAATTGTATCCATGGGAACAAACTTTTATTTGAGCAAATAGCTATAAAATATGTATTTCATCAGTATCCAACAGTATCAGTATCTGAAGTATTAGTATCTGAAGTATCTCTGAATCTTACAAAAAATTTCAGGAGCTGTGTAACAAATCTGATATCCAGAGAGTGAGAATTAATTTCATAATAAGGAGCAATGACTTTATCTTATTTCCTCAGAGCTCCCAGGACGAGAGCATAATTGAGCCCATCTGCAAATAGTGCTACTCTTGTGACCATTTCCAATAATTTTACCTGCAAGTGCAGGCCAGCTCCTGGGACACTATCTGGACTTCCAAGCTGGGAAGGGGGCGGGAGAGGAGAGAGGGGGAGGACAGGAATAGTAAGTACAAACTAATGAAGCTTTCATGTTGCAGTAAAGCGAGTTTAGACACAGTTGATTCAGCAAGCTCACCCAGTTTGAGTACCAACTTTCATGTCAGAACCTATGGTAGCAAGACAGAGTAAGACTGTCTCTGTTACTAAGAAATTATAATCTGGCGATGGGATTCTCCTTTTTGTGCTCCACTGTAAAACAATTTGACTCCAATCCTTTGTATACTGAGGTTTAGAGAAAGTTTTTTTCTTTTGATAATCTCCTGTTTCCTAAGCTTCCATTCTTATCATTGTTTTAATCATCTTAAGAGCTGCCTTCCTTTTACCATTCCATAGGTATACACATTTATGATACATACACATATATAATGAGAAATTATCCCCCAGTGTTTTTATTTCTTAATCTTCCATTGTAGTTTGATTTCTGCTTCCACCATTTCATTGAAATTACTTTTGCCAATCCTTCAATTACCTCACCAATGGTAAATTTTTAGTGTTTATTTGAATAAACTTTGGTGGTGCATTTTATACCTCTATGGATTCATTAATTTACCATTATTTTAGTGTCCATTAGGGCCCAGACATTGCTGCCAGTGCTGGGGATTCAGCAGTGAACAAGTCAGGTAGGTGCCTTGCTCTAATGAAGCTGATATTTTAAGTGAATAGTTAGTTTGGTTATTCATAAAACTCATTTTCTTTAGTAAAACCCATACTGTTGATTCTTTTACCTTTATGACTTTTCCGTTCAGTGTCTTTTATTAGTACCTCTTTCTTATTGTTTTAATGTTTATTTATTTATTTTAAGAGAGAGCATCTGAGTTGGGGAAAGGCAGAGAGAGAGGAGAGTTATTGAGAATCCTAAGCAGAACCCACACTGCCAGCACAGAGCCCAGTATAGGGCTTGATCCCACTAACTGTGAGATAATTACCTGAGCTGAAACCAAGAGTCAGACACTCAACCAATTGAGCCACCCAGGTGCCCCTATAGTACCTTTTTATTATATCAATGTTTAAGCATTGATATTCTCTATAGGGTTTTGCCAGTGAACTATTATGATTCTTTCTTCTGTTCTCTCCTAATGTGATTTCATCCTCTCTACCACCATTTACTGTTCCTGACTAAATGACAACATCCAGCTCTGAAATTTCCTCAAGTTGCATTCGCACTTTCATATCTTGGATGGGAAGCTCTATTTGCATGCCTTGAAGAATCTCCAAATTAATATACCCAAAGCTTAATCCATCATATTCCTCTGCCTCCAATCATTTTCTTCTCCTGTGTTCTCTATCATATCTGGTGATGTCATTAATCATCCCAACCTATGCTAAAAATCTTAGAAACTCCCTCAACTCTTTCTTTTCCTTTGGTTCTTTCCATTTTTTACATACAATTAATCATCAGAAGGAGCCAATTTACATTTCTGTATTCCTTGAATTCTTCTCTACTTCTGTCTTTATCATCTATCTCTCTCACAGCCTGAGTAAAATTTAAACACTTTTAGTCTGGACTCTGGCATCATCTTCCTAATGGGATGATTGCCTCAAATTCATCTTCCTTACAGACTACTGATTAATTTCCCTGCTTAAAACTCTTCAATACTGCATATCAATAAAAATTCAAGTGAACAATTCTTGACACACAGTAGGTATGTAGCAAATTATTGTTTAACTGGATTTCTCTAGACCATATTAAATCACTTCTTCCTATAATCTACATAGAGAGCATGTACACCTGGAGGGTAAAGCAATGAAATGCCAAAAGGTTACTAATTAACTATTTTAGTACGGCCTGAAAGCTCTGAAAATCAAGTTCTAGGAGGAATCAAGAGCCATATGACATGAATTTATTCAGTTGGAGTCCCAAATTGTGCAAATTTGTCTCAGGATGTAATTTATTCATGGGAAATGCTAGCCAAATTCATGATGTTTTGCTATCAGACCAGAAGTATATTACTTAAAAACAAAGCAGGTTGGGATTTTCCTAAGCTTATTTTAAAGAGGCACATGTTCCTTCTACAAGCAGTAAATTTCATCAATTAAAATAAGAAGATTTAGAATCACTTCTGCACATAAAATGTTCTGAAATAAAGTATTCATTCATTAACATTCTAGAACGTTATGATTTTAAAAATACCACTAGTATGTGGAGTGCCCAGTTACTTAATACCACAAGCCTATTTATTCTTTATACTTTATACATAAACATTAGCAGTAACAAAATCACAGAATTCATTTAATACTTGAAATCAAAGCTTATTTGTGTTTTTTTTTTGTTTCTGAGCTCGTCACCCAGTCCCCTCATTCTTTTATAGTAAAGATTAAGCAGATGTTTACAGAAATCATCCCTCTATTTGTCCATAGGTTCGTGTTACTATTGTATTTCATATTCAGACAAATACCTTCTTCTTCTAATGGTAAATTTTGTATAAATAGGTTGTTATTTTTTTATGTGAGACCTAGATAGTGAAGTTATACTGTATGTTGTCATTCTGATGATGCTATCAATAATTGATATGTACATTTTGAAAGTATAAATGATTGGTCATCAGAAACATGAAAAATGGTATTCTTCTTCTAGAGATCACTCAATAAACCGTGTCCCTTATATTCAACATGTTGATATTACCTTCAGGAGTAACAATGTAGTCTATACTTCACATGAGGCCAGCTTATTCCTATCATGAGGTAGAAATGATCCAGTGTTATCTATTTAATAAGGCATACTAACATCCTTTTTAGGTATATGCACAGCAGGCATAATTCTGCATATTTAATAGTGTCAGTTTTTTTCCCATATCACATTTACGTGTAGTAATAAAAAATATTTTAGAGAAATCCTAAAAACATTTGTCTTCTTATTTTAAACACTTGTGTATATATGTCTTAAGCATGTCTACATATATTATGTACAAATGTTTCAAGTATATGAGATTTAATGTAGAGAGAAACACAGCCAACCATCTCTGGGATTTTACAACATCTGAATTCAGGTCCACAATTATTTATTTATTTATTTATTTATTTATTTATTTATTTATTTATTTATTTATTTATTGTTATGTAATTTCTTGGAAGACAAAAGACAAATACATTATATTATTAGAAAATCTTTACTGTGGATATGACTCTATCTTCTAGAAACGTGGTATTCAAAAAACAGTTGAATGGCTAACATGGATTTCATGTTGTTGCTTCTTTGCCAAGTTCAAAAAACTCAGTTTCAATTTCTACAGCACTGCTGGAATTAAGAGCATATAACATATTTTTATCTACTTTAAGTTTAAAACCATAGTATTACCTTAATACTCCTTCAGTAAAAATAGCACCTTTTACTTGCTGGCCTAATGCAAGATCTTGAGATGCTGATTTTCCCTTCAATTTAGTTAGGAGTCACAGCCTTGGAAAGGGAATGTCCTTACTGCTTTAGGAACTACCCCAAACCGCAGAAGGGGTTAATACTAGGGCAAAGATTGGACTCGGGCACTCGTTCTTATACTCTGGTGCTCTTTTCCAAAGGCTGTGATGTTAGTTCTCTCCAGTTCTAAATACTGTCACTTTCTTAACATTCCCGTTAGGAAAAGCCCAGGGACTGTGGTGTGAAAAAGCTACATCTGTTCAATACTGCTGGCACCTCCCCTCATTAGGTTCGTGTGACAGGCTTGGTTGAATATTTGTCTGTGACTAATTGAGACCTTTTTTCTAGACTCCAATTGACTCGTTGCATTTTGAAAGGACAGTCGTATCGACATCCCAGTTACCACCTCTGGGACTGCTTCTCAAGCTGGAAATAAAAGTGTCTGCTGCTCTGTTCATGTTAGACACACCTGTATAAAAAAGCAATCAAATAAGCAAAGGCCTTCAATTTTAGGTTTTTTTCAGACTTATGTAACATTTCAGTCTTATTTCTCCTTACTGTCCTGATAAAACAAAATAGAAGCACTCTCTTATCTATACCCACTGTGCTTCAGTGTTTGCAAAAATTGCTCAAGGCTCTTATGTTGGAGATGATCCTGTTCATATGTTTATAGGTTACTCATTCTTCAAGACCCAAATCAAGTGTCACTCCATCCACACAGCCTTTTAAGCTCTGCTCACAGTAGAATATACTATTTCTATCTTCTGAACTCCAGGGAACTTTACTTGTGCTATGAGATTAACGGTTTTATAACTTGCTCAACCCCTTGCCCTTGTCCTAACACAGATATTTCTAAATGTTTTACTTGTTTCCAATATAAATATCATCTACTGTTTTTTTGATGTTTATTTTTGAGAAAGAGAGAGCGTGCCCATGTGTAAACAGGGAAGGGGCAGAGAGAGAGAGGATGACAGAGGCTCCGAAGAAGGCTCTGTGCTGACAGCAGAGAGCCCCATGTAGGGCTCCAACTCACGAACTGTGAGATCATGACTTGAGCCAAAGTCAGGCGCTTCACCAACTGAGCCGCCCAGGCAGCCTCATCTCCCTTTTCAAACTGTAAGTCGTACCATTATCACAACAGAAAACCTGTATTTAACTTTCCCTAGGAATAGTACATCGTACTAAGCGCTTCTTATTATTTCATTTTATCCTTACAGCAACTCTGTAAGACTTTCATTACTCCCATTCCTAAAAAAAGGAGAAAATTAAGATGCAAAACATGAAGTGTCTTTCCCACAAAAGCCTCATTATCCAATGTCACAGTGAGAATACAGAACACAGCCTCTGTACTACTATACCATCTGCCTCTATCTTGCAAAGAATTGGAATTAAATAAACTTCCTACATTATTTGATTAGTTCCATAAAGACCAAGTATTTAAAAGATCATTTTAAATTATTTGGGTAAGGTTTTAGGATTTCGTCATGTAATTAGCCAAAAACTTCTTCCTGTAGCCAACACGAAACAGTGATTTTCAAAGGCCAGTGGCATTAGAATTACAGAACCTTAGTTACATTTCAGATTCGGGGCAGCTTCCTGCTCCTATGGAATCAACTGCCCATGGGAATGTGGGTTTACAAGCTTCCCAAATGAATCTTACACACTTTAAATTTTGTAAAGCTCTGGATGAAGCAAAATACAGGGTATTTTTGTTGTTGTTTTTCTGTTGTGATGTGGGGTGACTTTTCCTGCTGGTTGTAGCCAGCAGTGAGGTTTTCAGGCTCTCTGGTTGTAGACTATAACGGTGCTGCTCTGACACAGAAGGTTGCACCTTACAGCTCCTGTCATTCAGTTACGCAGGGGTTTCAATGTAAAATATCATTGAAAGCAGCCCGGCCTCAGATTCTGTGCTCAGATTTTTAAAGTGGTGGGTGTGGCCAAAGCAGAAGCTTCTCCGAGGCCACCAGAGCTGCCGTGTTCATTGCCTTCCCTGTAACCTTAGGAGAGAGAATGGGTTTGAGGAAAAAAGCAGAGGCTTCACACATTTGCCTTCTGACGAATTCGGATGAAAGAAGACAACTTCACTGTTTTCCTCCAAATAACTTTTTTTTTTTGTAGGTAAAGAACTTACCTACAATTCTTTAATCAAGAGGGTCTCCCCCCCTACGTTTAACTCTTCATTTATTCCACATTTACCCAGTACCAGTGTATGCAAGGCACTATAGTAAGAAGGGAGAGTTAAAGGTGCCTGGAAGGAGATGAAGCAGCCAGGCACAAGAACGATGATGTTACACCCTATTAGAAGCAAAGAGAAGGAAAACTTAGTGGTAGGTGAAGTCAAGAAAATCTTGCAAGACAAGAACGTTACAAGTAGAAGAATTAACATGTGCAAAGAGACTGAGACACGACAGTGTGCTTAGTGTAAGGAAAGTACAAGTAGAAGTTAGGACCTACCTTTCTTGAAGCAATTTAAAACACATTTTTTTTAATTCCCAATTGAAATAGAAAACACATTTTTACTCTCCTGCATGATAGTCCTGATTATAAGTCCTTTAGATTCCTCTTTTGCCTTGTGGTTTTTTTTTTTTTTTCAACATCCATCCCCTTTTGCAAATTGCTCTTCACGTTTTCCCTTTCTGTTAAACTGGTTGGCTCAAGACTGGATACATTTTGTAAGGTTGACAGGATATAAAGAGGACTTCACGTGCACATTGTGCTCATTTGTTATAAGTCAATGGCCTGACACTAGATTGCTGACTCACAGATATCAAACAAGGTGGAAGCCTGTTTGAAAGTAAGAAAATAAAATCATTCAAGTTCTATATCAAGAACCTGAGATGGTTTAGATAATCTCTGAGACTGTTGTTAATATTCTAGTTCTGCGATTCTTGAATCTGTTAGGATTTATATAGGATCAAAGAGAATATAATCACTTCTGTTAATCTATGAGAACAAAAAAAAAACATGGAGAGTATAGATAGAAAAATCCCCAGAATAATCTTAAAATCAATTTTGATCTATTTCTCACACACTCTTTACCAAAACCTGTGAGAAGAAAAATTGACAAATTTCCCTCCTCTTACCACTATATTAATATAAGGTGAAATGCCAAGAAAATGGTGGCAGAGAGGTGCCATTGCAGCAAAAGGAGTTGGTCCTCTACATACTGGACATGGATAATGAATAATGGAGAGTAAATTCCTTTCATACATCTTATTAGGAGACCTAATACATGCTATGACAGTGATTCATTGCTTTATTGATGTACATCAAAATTACCTGGGGAGCTAGTTAAAAATGCAAATGACCAATCCCTAGGAGATTCCATATAATAAAGTTGGGAGGGAGGGGTTTGAGCATCTTCGAGTTTATTAAGTTCTGCAGGTGATTACATTGTAAATCAAAATTTAAGAGCCACTCTGCTAGGGAAGTATAATGATCAGTGATAGCAATTCATAAATGTTAACTAATCAATGCATGTATTGCTGATTATCAGTACACAATTTCAACCATCTGATTTTTACAGGCTCTATTACCAGACTAGACTAGTGAATTTTGTTTTTATTTAATAAGTTTTCACCTAATTATTTAGTTCCATCATGATATTTAACTTTCTAATTTTGTTCTACGGAAATCTATTATGACTCTGGAAAATTTTATAATGTAGGAAAATTTACTTTTTTCTTTCTTTCTAGATTTATAGTTCATATTTTTTAAATAGACCACCCTTCATACAAGAAATGAGAAGGAGGAGTAAGTGCAGGCTTTTGATGTTTCCTGAGCTATGAAAAGAAAACACAGCATTACATCTTCTGTGGGGATCATAATGAATTTTTAAATGGCGCCTAGCCATTGATCAGCTGTCTCAGGGATTTCAGCAGGGACAGAAGCTTACGTGAGAAGAATCATCGGTATTGATAAGTCCTTTATGTTCAGCAAGAGGAGAATTGTGATTTTCTGTTTGCACATTACCATGATGTGTATTGAACATCTGAGCAATGAAGTGAATCAAATTGTACATACTCAGCATGCTTGCCACTGGGTATGTGTAATCCTTCAGGGTATATAATAGTGGAGAGTTTAAAATAGAATCCCAGAGCTACCCAAATAAACAACTAACTGCCAATTTCTTTAAGCATGGCAAAAGCACATCCCATGGTGATTAGTCTGAGTTTGTTTCCAAGGTAGTTTTCCAATAACCAGTCTACTTTTGCAGACATATTAACATGTTTTCACTAATATGGAAGTCCGGAGTTAGGAATTAAAATAATCTATTTCAAAAAGGAGACACTGTCATTGATAAAGAAAGAATATTATTTTGAATAGAGTTGCATGTCTTCTACCTTTCCATATAAACTTAAGAATGAGTTTATCAATATTGACAAAACAGTTCCTTGGAATTTAGATTGGGATTGCATTGAATCTGTAGATCAAGTTGGAAAAAGCTGACATCTTAACTATATTGAGTCTTCTAATCCATCAACATGGAATATCTATCCATTCTGTATACCATCTTTAATTTCTCTCAGCAGTGTTTTGCAGTTTTACCTATACAGATTCTGTATATATTTTATTAGATTTATGCTTAAGTATTTGATTTTTGATGCTATTATAAATGTTTCTTTTTAATTCTAGTTTTCATTATGGTACCTAAGAAAACAATTGACTTTTATATATTGACCTTTTATCTGCTACTCACCATATTCTAGTAGGCTTAGCTTTAGTAGGTTATTTTGAAGATTCATTGGCATTTCCTACATAGATAATCATTGCATCTGTAAATAAAAAGTTTTATTTCCTTCTATTTATTCTGTTTATATTTTGTTTCTTTTTCTTGCTTTGTTGCACTAGCTAGGACATCCAGTATAATGTCAAATAGAAGTCATGAGACAAGACCTTCTTACTCATGTACTTTTAATGTTATGAGTGACATTGTTTCAATTCTGGCATTATTTTATGATATAATTGATATTTGTATCATGTTCTATTTAATGTAACAAAGTTTTCTTTTATTATTTAATTTGGTTTTGGGGAAAGATTCTCAAAGTCTAGTAATTATCTTTGTTATTTATATCTATTACAGTGCCCTTAATTCTAATTTTTCTTTAAAAATCTTTTACTATAGGGGCGCCTGGGTGGCTCAGTCGGTTAAACGTCCGACTTTGGCTCAGGTCATGATCTCGCTGTTTGTGAGTTCGAGCCCCGCATTGGGCTCTGTGCTGACAGCTCAGAGCCTGGAGCCTGCTTTGGATTCTGTGTCTCCCCATCCCTCTCCCCCTCCCCTGCTTGCGCTCTGTCTCTCCCCATCTCTCAAGAATAAATAAACTTAAAAAAATTAAAAAAAAATATTTTACTATCTAGTCTGTCAGTTTTATGTACTAGTCATTGACACTAACATATGCAATAGCCAATTGCCTTTTTCAAATTTTGTTCTTCTTTCTCTCTCCTTCCATTTTTAATGGAATTTTTTCTACATAGTCAGATCATTGATATTTAAATATTATCCTTTCATTCATGACCCTACTCTTGTAGTGATCTTTGATTTTCAACCAAATATTTTATTTGTTTATTTATATTCCAATTTTTATGATTTTATTTTTCTTGACTTACTGCACTGGTGCCTTTTTAATTATTTTTTAATATAATTTATTGTCAAATTGGGTAACATACAGTACGTTAAGTGTGCTCTTGGTTTTGGGGGTAGATTCCCATGATTCATTGCTTACATACAACACCCAGTGCTCATCCCAACAAGTGCCCTCCTAAATGCCCATCAACCATTCCCCCCTCCCATCAACCCTCAGTTTGTTCTCTGTATTTAAGAGTCTCTTATGGTTTGCCTCCCTCCCTCTCTGTTTGTAACTATTTTTTTCCCCTTCCCTTCCCTCATGGTCTTCTGTTAAGTTTCTCAAGATCCACATATGAGTGAAAACATGATATCTGTCTTTCTCTGACTGGCTTATTTCATTTAGTATAATACCTCCAGCTCCACCCACGTTGTTGCAAATGGCATGGTTTCATTCTTTCTCATTGCCAAATAGTATTCCATCATGTATATAAACCACATCTTCTTTATCCATTCATCAGTTGACGGACATTTAGGCTCTCTCCTTCCATAATTTGGCTATTGTTGAAAGCGCTGCTATAAACATTGGGGTACATGTGCCCCTATGAATCAGCACTCCTGTATCCTTTGAATAAATTCCTAGTAGTGCTATTGCTGGGTCATAGGGTTCTTCTATTTTTAATTTTTTGAGGAACCTCCACGCTGTTTTCCAGAGCAGCTGCACCAGTTTGCGTTTCCACCAACAGTGCAAGAGGGTTCCCATTTTCCACATCCTCACCAGCATCTGTAGTCTCCTGAGTTGTTGATTTTAGCCATTCTGACCTGTGTGAGGTGGTATCTCATTGTGGTTTTGATTTTACTTCCCTGATGATGAGTGACATTAAGCATCTTTTATATATGAAATAATCATAAATCCATTTACTAAGGTTTCCTTAGCATATCTTGGTTACATGAACTCATCCTGTAGTAGATTCCTCACAAATGATTCACACAGACGATAGACCCTGGGTTCTTGCACAGTTAACACTTGTTTTCTATAGTCTTGATACTTTAAATACAACTTGGCTGAATTTAAAACCTTGCTTAACTTTTCTTTTAGTGAACATTTTGAAAGGGTTGCTTCACTGTTGCTTTGTGTTTTTTGTTGTTCTTGAGAGGCTGATGTTAGACTAATATACTTGCCATTATAGATAATTGCATTATTTTGTTTAGAGGAACTGGCGATTTGTTTTTCCCTTAAAGTAGAATAATTTTCCTAGCACATTTCTCCAAATCATTTGTTTTAGACCATTTTCTCATGTACAAGGTAGGCCCCTTCAAAATGTAGATTTAAGCTATTTTTTATTTCTGGATACTTTTCTTGCCTTACAGATTCCAATGTTTATTTCTGTTCTATTTCTCTTTATTTTACAGTAACTCTAATCATGTTAAGGACAGATTTTTTTCCTTGCCTGCCTGGCATTTCATCCACTTTCTTCTTAACCTTTATACTCTTAAAAACAATCTCAAATGTACTCTCTTGGTTTTTGTCCTGCCTTTCTTCAAAGTCCCTTATTAAATTTTTATTCCAATCTATATTTATTCCCCTGGGTACCTTCTAATTTCTTCTTCACTTCCTGGTTTACTTTTTCATTTTCTTCAATTTCTTTTCTGAGTTGGACTTACATTGCATTTTTTCCTGTGTTGTGTCATTTTTGTCACTAGGTTTTTTTTTTTTAACTTTCTGTTTTATTGCATTTCTGGAATTACAACTAAATGCTTCCTTGAGAGTAATATAATTTACAATATTTGATACAGTGTTCTTCCTTATTGAATTTTGGAAAAAAATTATCACAGGTAATATTTTAATTGGAATTTTCTTTCTTTTTTTTTTTTGCATACTTTTGTGTTGATTTTGGTTGATTTTTTTAAATCATTGGCATTTTTTTGATGATCTCCTAGCTCAAAAATGCCCTTTTCTACCAGTATGGTAAAGTGCATTTTAAAAGAATTAGTTGTGCCGTTTATATAAGTGATGATGGTGTGAAAATGGGATGAATGGCATCTCATTTTATCTTTTGTTTCTGTAGGATCCTTAACTTTTAGGTTACCCTCTTCTTTCTCTTTCTTTCTTTCTCTTTCATTCTTTCTTTCTTTCTTCCTTTCTTTCTATCTTTCTTTCTTTGTTTCTTTGTTTCTTTCTTTGTTTCTTTCTTTCTTTCTTTCTTTCTTTCTTTCTTTCTTTCATTCTCTATTTAGCAGATTCTCCACATAAGAAGCAATGTTTCCCAAAAGCTAATTCCTCCAGGTTTGCCTACTTTTAAGCCCCATTCTTATAGCTGGTGTTGGAAACTACCAATTACTTGACTCATTTCTAGTATTTTGGTACTAACTGTTGTAATTTCTTTCTGTAAGTGATTTATCTATCTTTTTGCTATATGTTCTATTCTATTCTTCTTTGTCACAGAATCCCTAAGTTCTCCTTCACTTATTCTTCACACCTATAGACTTTCACCAGCCATGAGAGCTTTCTGGAATTTAGTTTTTATTTCTCTACTTATAAGAATTAGAAGCTGATGGCATTTGTGTCCCCTAGTGATGTCTAAAATATGGTTGGTTGTAATTTTATTTTTGTTTTTTTTTGTTTATTTATGTCATTTTATTTGTCATTGTTGGTCATGTGGGTTTTCAGAAGGTTGTAGGAAGAGATTCAGATTCAAGGAGTCACCATTACCCTCCATACTGGGATGCTTCCCCAGGGAAGGTTACTTTAACAACTTCAAACAAATCAAGAGTCGGATGTTCAACCGACTGAGCCACCCAGGTGCCCCAAAATGTCAGTTTTAAAAGCTTAGTGGAGGCACTACTGCAGGACTGAGAGAGTGGAAATAAGGATGAGTAATTGTTTCAGTTTGTAAAGTGACTCATAAGGAAAAAGTGTCAGTAGAATTTCAAAGTTAGGATAGATTCAAATTGCAAAGTGATACGGACTAATTGGTAATTTCTTAAATAAATTGGGTTTTATATAACGGAATTGTTACAAATGGAGTAAATTTTCAATTCATTAATAGCAAAGTAATCAGTTTTTGGAAAAAGATAATGTCCTACTAATGCACAGTAAGGATTCCATTTGTCCCTGACCTTCAGGGAAATTCTAAAGGAAACACTATTGAAAAGGATTGTAATACCATATCATTATCACTTGATTAATTATGCCAGATTTTCACTTGAGATGCTCATTTTTAACAGAGATTTGTTTTTGACTCAAATTAATTTGGTTTAATTGAATTGAATTGTTTTAATTTTTGTTTATAATTTAATGATTATAGCACTTAAAGATATTAGGTGTGATGGCGCTTTGCTATGGAAAAAGTAAGCTGATTGGGATTGAACAGGAATTAATATAAATTGCCACCAATACGAATCACTTGGAGAATTAAGCTACTAGAGGTATTGTGAGATTTACAAAATTAATAAGCATAAAATGCTTGGAACAGTATCAAGCACAGTGTAACTACTCAATAAATATTAGCTATTGTTAGGACATAAGCTGTACCAGCCTTGATTTTGTTTACACAGCTCTTCTTTTGGATATAGCTAATAGAACAAATTGGAGTAAAAATTATTTTTGTAGGTCATTTCTTTTTGACTTTGGTCAGTAACAGTTGAAATATTTCCTGAAACCTCTCCATTTTTAGAATCTAACTTCTAAAATATAGATATATTGCTTGAAGCATTCATGCTTTTTTTTTTATAATGAGGCAACCTATTCTTAACATAGATTATGGTGAAAAAAGAATGTAATATTTACTACAAAAGAGAAACATACAATGCTTCTAAATATTATGCTATTTAGTAATTCTTTATTGAATTTTATGGTTTTATATTTCTTAGTCTGTTGGATTAATTATTGAGACCTATTGAGACCTTTGTTCTGTCTTATAATCATAAAGACAAAAAGCTTTCCTTAGGGAAATATTTGCCTTAATAGTTATATTTTCAGGCTACTTAAATCCTGAATCTTTACCATTATACCCTGTCAGGTTTTTTTTTCCTCCATATGCACTACTTTCTATCCCTTTTTACTTATTCCTTCTGCAGCATATAACCAGCCTAAAACAAAAATTAAATTAAATGTTTGCTCCAGTCGCAGAAATACCAATTTATCCACATTTGTATATTTTGTGTTGCCATGACCTTCTTTGACAATTTCTAGAAGTTAAAATTTTTTTAATCTTTTGTTTAATTCCAGTTAGATAACATAGTTTCAAATGGACAGTGTAGTAATTCAACACTTCTGTACAACACCCAGTGCTTATCATGACAAGTGCACTCCTTGATCCCCATCACCTATTTCATCCATGCCCCCACTGACCTCTCTCTGATAGTCCTTAGTTTATTGTCTCTCTCTTTCTCTCTTTTTTAATTTAATCCAAGTTAGTTAACACATAGTGTAATAATGATTTTAGGAATAGAATTTAGTGATTCATCACTTACATATAACACCCAGTTTCATCCCAACAAGTGTCCTCCTTAATGCCCATCACCCATTTAGCCCATCCCCACCCAGCACCCCTCCAGCAGCCCTCAATTTTTTCTCTGTATTAAGAGTCCATTATGGTTTTTCTCCATCTCTGTTTTTATATTAATTTGCTTCTCTTCCCTTATGTTCATCTGTTTTGTTTCCTAAATTCCACATATGAGTGAAATCATATGGTATTTTTTTCTCTGACTGACTTAATTTCGCTTAGCATAATACACTTTAGTTCTATCCACATTGTTGTAAATGGCAAGATTTCAATTCTTTTAGATCGCTGAGTAATATTCCATTGTGCATATATATGCCACATCTTCTTTATCCATTCATCAGTTGATGGACATTTGGACTCTTTCCATACTTTGGCTATTATTGATAGTGCCAGTGTAAACATTGGGGTGTATGTGCCCCTTCGAATCAGCACTCCTATATCCTTTAGATAAATACCTAGTAGTGCAATTACTGGGTCATAGGGTAGTTCTATTTTTAATTTTTTGAGGAACCTCCACACTGTTTTCCAGAGTGGCTGCACCAGTTGGCATTCCCACCAGCAGTGCCAAAATGTTCCTCTTTCTCTGCATCCTCGCCAACATCTGTTTTTGACTGAGTTGTTAATTTTAACCATTTTGACTGGTGTGAGATGGTATCTCATTGTGGTTCTGATTTGTATTTCCCTGATGATGAGTGATGTTGAGCATTTTTACATGTGTCTGTTAGCCATTTGGATGTCTTCTTTGGAAAAGTGTCTATCCATGTCTTTTGTCCATTTCTTCACTGGATTATTTGGTTTTTGGGTGTTGAGTTTGATAAGTTCTTTATAGATTTTGGATACTAACCCTTTATCTGATAGGTCGTTTGCAAATATCTTCTCCCCTTCCGTTGGGTGCCTTTTAGTTTTGCTGATTGTTTCCTTCACTGTGCAGAGCTTTTTGTCTTGATGAGGTCCTAATACTTCATTTTTGCTTTTGTTTCCTTTTCCTCTAGAGACATGTCAAGTAAGAAGTTGCTGTGGCCGAGGTCAAAGAGGTTGTTGCCTGTTTTCTCCTCTAGGATTTTGATGGCTTCCTGTCTTAGTTTTAGGTCTTTTATCCATTTTGAGTTTACTTTTGTGTATGGTGTAAGAAAGTGGTCCAGGTTCATTCTTCTGCAGGTTGCTGTCCAGTTTTCTCAACACCATTTGCTGAAGAGACTGTCTTTTTTTCAATTGGATATTTTTTCCTGCTTTGTCAAATATTACTCGGCCATACATTTGTGGGTCCATTTCTGGGTTCCTTATTCTGTTCCACTGATCTTTGTGTCTGTTTTTGTGCCAGTACCATACTGTCTTGATGATTACCGGTTTGTAATACAGCTTGAAGTCCAGAAGTGTGATGCGTCCAGCTTTGGTTTTCTTTTTCAGGATTGCTTTGGCTATTCAGGGTTTTTCTAGTTTCAAACAAATTTTTAGGATTGTTTTTTTTAGCTCTGTGGTGTTATTTTGATAAGGATTGCGTTGAATATGTAGATGCTTTCAGTAGTGTCAACATTTTAACAATCTTTGTTCTTCCAATCCATAAAGCATGGAATATATTCCCATTCTCTTTGTGTCTTCTTCAATGTCTTTCATATAGTTTTCAGTGAATAGATTTTCACCTCTTTGTTAGGTTTATTCCTAGGTACTTTATGGTTTTTGGTGCAATTGCAAATGGAATCGATTCCTTGATTTCTCTTTCTGCTGCTTCAATATTGATGTATAGAAAGGCAACCTATTTACGTACAGTGATTTTATATCCTGAGACTGCTGAATTCATGGATCAGTTCTAGTAGTTTTTTGGTGGAGACTTTGGGTTTTCCACATAGAGTATCATGTTGTCTGCAAAGATATACTGTCAGTTTTTAATGCTTTGTTAAAAGCTCCTGTGTGGTAAGTACACACACACACACACACACACACACACACACACACACAGAGCACACTTTGAAGGGGCCAGCTGCAATAAGTAATCTGAATCTTGGGCTAAAATGTGTTTAATGACATTAATCACCAGAAGATGTAAAAAAAGTAGGGCAGAAGTTTGAAGTTTGGACATTAGATTCTCTTTCTTCTCCTCTTACTTCCTGTCTAGTAATCCACAAGTAATAAATGAGTCTAAATGTCTGTTAAAGAATGTTGAGTAAAATAGAAACTCATGTAATCAGAGGAGATAAAATCAGTGGACAAAATTGGAAACTCTGAGCTCTGAGAGACCTCAGAAGCTGTGTTTAACATAAATACTCTTTGGGCCAAATTTGACTTCACTATGCCCTAATTAGAAATATACATATCACTAAGTTCCTACTTGAAAAAAGCTGTTACCTTTTAGATGTTTTGGAAGAAGATAATGGAAACAGAGGTAGAAGTAAGGAATACATAGGGGGAAGATAAACAAGAAAGACAGATCTATGGGGCATAGTCTGGATTAGGACCTCATCTTTATTTCTTCCTAGAACAGGATGCTGGCTACTGGGAGGCAATGTACTACTCTTTAAGTTATGTAAGTGTGTTTGTAAACCCATGACAGAGCACCAAGGACTAAGGACATTTTCTTTGGTACTGAAGCATAGATTTTAGAGGCTTAGGTAAGCTTGTGCTACTAATGGAGGAATTAAAAGAACACCGCCTTCCACTTTCTACCTCCATGAAACCCTAAGAAACCAATCCATGAATATCCAAATCTGTTTTCCTTGCTTGCAGGCAGAAGCAAGGAACTGTATCAGACAAGGATAGCATGCAGACTGCACATGGAGGCTTATTTTCATTCCTTGCATTGCTGGCCATCGTTATCCATTTCTGGGTGCTTCTTAACATCTATGTGTGCTCTAGAGCTTAACGACAGGGGATAAATGATTATATATATATATATATATATATATATATATATATATATATATATACATTTTTTTTAAGTTGGCAATTGTGTGTGATATTATGAGCTAAAGGCTTTGGTACTTATTGCTTGCTGGGTGATGGGGTGCTAAATATGTGTGAGTTCAGGACATCATCCCATGCAAAGTACAAATCAAAGAAAATCTTGGATTGGAAAACAAAGCTGAGCAGACCATGTATTCGGCAAACAAACCAGATTTGTGACAAAAATACAAATATACAGATGTGTGTTCAATAAAACCTTGTGACAGTGTTACCATAAGAAATTATTAGCTGAATTTCAAATTCCATTTTTAAAAACGTAACATGAGGTCCATTTTGATTTAAGGAATTTTTAACTGTAAAACATATAGTCAGTTCCTTATAGGACAATGTCACTCACATCACGAAGTCAGTTTAAACCTTGAGTTTGAAGGTAAAGCACATAAGAACATTGTTGAATGTCCTCAATCACCACTTCCTTGCACTTTGGGGGAAAAAAATCAGAAGAGGAGGTGGGTGGGAACAGATGCTACTTAAGTAGAATTCCACTTGGGCTATTTTAAGTCATAAATCCCCCTTCCATTTGAATTTATGGTTAATTTTCTATTCATGTGGTGTGATATTGTTGTAGTTTAGAAACAGAAGTTTAGCCAACAAACGTTCAGAATAAACTATATATTCTTTTTGAAAATGCCATTAGTTGAATGGCTTTTGATAAGGTGCCCAACTTTGCTAAGCCTCACTTTCCTTCGTTTAAGGTGGAGGCAGTTCCTGCTTCAATTATTTACAGTATCTTTATAAGATTCCAAATAAACCTCCTATACATTTGAACTTTCATTGAAAAACCTTGCTTAAAGCCCTAGTAATAAAAAGTAAAATGTAAAGGGCAAAGTTATCCGAACTACCATAAAAAATAATGACTAAATTAATTAATTAGGACACATAATCATGTGTTGAGAAAAGCTATGTGCTTTTATTAGGAATATTAGGAGGTCATAAAGCTAACTAGGTTTGAGTCACTAGCACAAAATAGTAGTTTACAAAAAAAGGTCAGTGAAGCTCAAATATGAAAATAGAAATCTCAACACATTTTTATAAAGGTGAAGAAATAATGTTCAGTTCTACATAAGTACGTAGAAAACAGGTAAAAGGACCAATTTAGGGACTAATGTGAGTAAAAAATGTTAGAAAGTGAAAATTATGAAAAAGTATAAAAACATGTGAAAGAGTGAAGTCTACAATATTGAATATATTTATTAAACCTTGAATATATTTAAGTTACTGACAAGATCCTTGAGGAATACATATACTGTATAACAGAAATACTGTAGATGTACCACATGGGGAAAAAGCTCAAAAACAAAATAGCTGAGCGGAATCATACATATCCGACTATCATCAGCCAGTGAGGGGTCTGTCCTGGTAGATGACGAGGGACATAGAGGCACTTGGTTAGGGGACCCAAGAGGTTGCAGATATATCTGGACCTGGGTATTGGATGTATGATATCCAACAATTAAAGGGATGCAGAAGGAGTGCTAGATTACAGTTAATTTGGATCAGGTGAGGCTATAGACAGTTGTTTTATTTGGGATGTTTAGATTTTAAGTTTGGGGTAGGAAACACAAATGGGAATATATTAAAAGTTTTTGGACATTCAACAGGTAGGCTTCTTAAGCATTTTTACATACCCTGGATTAAGGATACAAGTCCTTCCTAAAGAAAAGCAAAATGTTTCACCAGCTACTGGTGTCATCTCTTAATCTGGCATGTTCAACAAATACCTAATTTGCAGCTACTTTGTGTCAGAAGCCACGCCTTCTCTACATACTACATGAAACCTTCAATTTCACTTTTCACCTTTCCATAGGCTATTCTTCCTGCTTGGAAGGCTATTTCTTTTGCATTCGCCTTTTCAAAACAATAATAAAATGTATGATTATATACGGCATGAATTTCAGTATACAAAATCATGTCTATAAGGACTATATTTTTTCTATAATTCAGTTTAATTTTTATTTCAAGCCCCTATTCCAAAAATTGTATGACATTTAATTTCAGTAGTGCTTTCGGGCTCCATCCCCTAACCTGGGTATAAGTGTCAATTGTTAGAATTAATACACTGTACAAAGGCATAAGGGAGGGGGTAGGGTTGATAATCGATTTATTGCCTGAAAGAAATCATACATCTGAGTCATATGATAAAACTAAAATTTAAAAATGCATATTAGGGGCACCTGAGTGGTTCAGTCTGTTAAGCGTAGAACTTGACTCCTGATTTTGGCTGGGCTCATAATCTCACAGTTCGTGAGTTTGGGCCCTGCGTTGGGCTCTTCACTGACAGCATGAAGCCTGCTTGGGATTCTCTTTCTCCCTCTCTCTGTGTCCCTCCCCGACTTGTGCGTGCTCCCTCTCTCTCTCTCAAAAGAAATAAACTTTTAAAAATGCATATTAAGCAGGTTACAGTAAAGAGCATATTTTTATTCCAAAAGTGTTGTTTTACAGCTGGTAAAAGAGAAGAGAGGATTACTAAACTTAGCTACACTGGCATAAAAATAAAAATGCAGCCTATAGACCAAAATAGATCCAACCACATAGATTTGTGTATACTTTTCTGATGCTGGAAATAAGTGCTATTTCACTTCAAGTTACATTGTCCAATATGTATTTCGGAAATTTGAGTCACCCTTGTTTTCACAGCTCTTTACATTTTCATGGGTTCTGTTCTCTCACTTCACCTGAATGCATTTGAAGTTTGTCACATTAGCGTATATTTGTATTAATTGATATGGCAATGTGTATATTTATATTAATTTATATGGCAATATATATGTACATGAGGTATATATACATATATATGCAAAGTTTGATATATGGATGTATCTTTTCCAAAAATGAGTGAAAGCTGTACCTTCTGCAAAGACAGATGAGACTCAGTAGAATCAATGAAACTTGAGCTCTATATTTAGCCAAGATAAATTTAATTTTCTCAAGATGACATATAAAGAAAAACATTCCAAATTTTTGATGAATGACAATTATACACATTTTCTTTTAAAAATTACAACTGACAATATTTGCTTCTTTAAATCTTAAATACAAATACCACATATGTTCACACAGAGTAACAAATATAAAGTTGTTGTCAATTTGTTGTCAATTTTTTCCCCTTGAATTTGGAAAAAATTTTGTTTTATCTAGAAACCCAAACCATAAGAGTCTTCCTCCCATTTTATAGCACCATACAAAGATAAATTATTTAATATAGATTCTTATATTGTTCTAACGGATTCTAAAGTGCCTTCAGAATTAAATGTTAAAGTGTTATTAAAGCCTTATTTATTCATATTATTATTTAATATGTGCTTTTTAACCATATTTTATTATGATTGTCAACAGTAGAAAATAGATTTATCCAACTTTTATCTGATTAAAGCTCCATTTTCACAAGTGAATTAGTATTGGGAATGGATTTTTGAAAAGCAATGAAAATGTGGCAATGAAAAGATCTGAGAAAATTACTTTAGCAATGATACATAAAATGTTTTAGAATGTAGTGTTATCGGCGGCATACCTGTTACTAAAATAATATAGAATTGAAGTGTAAGGGGACATACACTAAGCTCAGTTAATTGTGATAGAATATAAAGCACAGGAGAGCCATGAAAATTTGAACAGCTGAATAAGACAGAATAAAGACAGAATATGACAACTGTTCCTTAGTTCTTTTTTTCCCTAATTTTTTATTTTGCATTTCTTATTTTTTAAAATTTACATCCAAATTAGTTAGCATATACTGCAACAATGATTTCAGGAGTAGATTCCTTAGTGCCCCTTACCCATTTAGCCCATCCGCCCTCCCACAACCCCTCTTGTAACCCTCAGTTTGTTCTCCATATTTATGAATCTCTTCTGTTTCGTCCCCCTCCCTGTTTTTATATTATTTTTGTTTCCTTTCCTTTATGTTCACCTGTTTTGTCTCTTAAAGTCCTCATATGAGTGAAGTCATAGGATATTTGTCTTTCGCTGACTGACTAATTTCACTTAGCATAATACCCTCCAGTTCCATCCACGTAGTTGCAAATGGCAAGATTTCATTCTTTTTTGATTGCCGAGTAATACTCCATTGTATATATACACCACATCTTCTTTATCCATTCATCCATCAATGGACATTTAGGTTCTTTCCATACTTTAGCTATTGTTGATAGTGTTGCTATAAACATGGGAGTGCATGTGTCCCTTTGAAACAGCACACCTGTATCCTGTGAATAAATGCCTAGTAGTGCAATTGCTGGGTTGTAGGGTAGTTCTATTTTTAGTTTTTTGAGGAACCTCCATACTGTTTTCCAGAGTGGCTGCACCAGCTTGCATTCCCACCAATAATGCAAAAGAGATCCTCTTTCTCCATATCCTCATCAACATCTGTTGTTGCCTGAGTTGTTAATGTTACCATTCTTACAGGTATAAGGTGGTATCTCATTGTGGTTTTGATTTGTATTTCCCTGATGATGAGTGATGTTGAGCATTTTTTCATGTGTTGGTTGGCCATCTGGATGTCTTCTTTGGAAAAGTGTCTATTCATGTCTTTTGCCCATTTCTTCACTGGATTAATTTGTTTTTTGGGTGTTGAATTTGATAAGTTCTTTATAGATTTTGGATACTAACCCTTTATCTGATATGTCATTTGCAAATATCTTCTCCCATTCTGTCGGTTGCCTTTTAGTTTTGCTGATTGTTTCCTTAACTGTACAGAAGATTTTTATTTTGATGAGGTCCCAGTAGTTCATTTTTGCTTTTGTTTCCCTTGCCTCCAGAGATGTGTTGAGTAAGAAGTTGCTGTGGCCAAGATCAAAGAGGGTTTTGCCTGCTTTCTCCTCAAGGATTTTGATGGCTTCCTGTCTTACATTTAGGTCTTTCATCCATTGTGAGTTTATTTTTGTGTATGGTGTAAGAAAGTGGTCCAGGTTCATTCTTCTGCATGTCTCTGTCCAGTTTTCTCAGCACCACTTGCTGAAGAGACTGTCTTTATTCCATTGGATATTCTTTCCTGCTCTGTCAAATATTACTCAGCCATACATTTGTGGGTCCATTTCTGGGTTCTCTATTCTGTTCCATTGATCTGTCTGTTTTTGTGCCAGTACCATACTGTCTTGATGATTACAGCTTTGTAGTATAGCTTGAAGTCCTGGATTGTGATGCCTCCTGCTTTGGCTTTCTTTTTCAAGACTGCTTTGGCTATTCAGGGTCTTTTCTGGTTACATACAAATTTTAGGATAATTTGTTCTAGCTCTGTGAAGAATGCTGGTGTTACTTTGATAGGGATTGCACTGAATATGTAGATTGCTTTGGGTAGTATCGACATTTTAACAATATTTGTTCTTCCTATCCAAGAGCATGGAATCTTTCCTTTTTTTTTTGTGTCTTCTTCAATTTCTTTCATAAGCTTTCTATAGTTTTCAGTGTATAGATTTTTCACCTCTTTGGTTAGATTTATTCCTAGGTATTTTATGGTTTTTTGTGCAACTGTAATTGGGATCGATTCCTTGATTTCTCTTTCTGTCGCTTCATTGTTGGTGTATAGGAATGCAACCAATTTCTGTGCATTGATTTTACATCCTGCAACTTTGCTGAATTCATGAATCAATTCTAGCAGTGTTTTGTGGAATCTTTTGGGTTTTCCAAATAGAGTATCATGTCATCTGCGAAGAGTGGAAGTTTGATCTCCTCCTGGCCTATTTGGATGCTTTTTATTTTTTGTGTTATCTGATTGCAGAAGCTAAGACTTCCAATACTATGTTGAATAACAGTGGCATCCCTGTCTTGTTCTTGACCTTAGGGGGAAAGCTCTGTTTTTCCCCATTGAGGATGATACCAGCATTGGGTTGTTCATATATAGCTTTTATGATCTCGAGGTATGATCCTTCTATCCCTACTTTCTTAAGGGTTTTTATCAAGAAAAGATGCTGTATTTTGTCAAATGCTTTCTCTGCATCTATTGAGAGGATCATATGGTTCTTGTCCTTTCTTTTATTGATATGATGAATCATGTTAATTGTTTTGCAGATATTGAACCAGCCCTGCATCCCAGGTATAAATCCTGCTTGGTTGTGGTGAATAATTTTTTTAATGTATTGTTGGATCCGATTGGCTAATATCTTGTTGAGGATTTTTGCATCCATGTTAATCAGGGAAATTGGTCTATAGTTCTCCTTTTTAGTAGGGTCTCTATCTGGTTTTGGAATCAAGATAATGCTGGCTTCATAGAGAGAGTTTGGAAGTTTTCCTTCCATTTCTAGTTTTTGGAACAGTTTCAAGAGAATAGGTGTTAACTCTTCCTTTAATGTTTGGTAGAATTCCCCTGGAAAGCTATCTGGCCCTGGACTCTTGTTTTTGGCAGATTTTTGATTACTAATTCAATTTACTTACTGGTTATGGGTCCGTTCAAATTTTCTCTTTCTTCCTGTTTCAGTTTTGGTGTTGTATATGTTTCTAGGAATTTGTCCATTTTTTCCAGATTGCCCATTTTATTGGCATATAACTGCTCATAATATTCTCTTATTATTGTTTTTATTTCTGTTGCGTTGGTTGTGATCTCTCCTCTTTCATTCTTGATTTTATTTATTTGGGTTCTTTCCTTTTCTTTTTGATCAAACTGGCTATTGGTTTATCAATTTTGTTAATTCTTTCAAAGAACCAGCTTCTGGTTTCATTGATCTGTTCTACTGTTTTGTTTGTTGTTGTTGTTGTTGTTGTTGTTTTGGTTTCGATAGCATTAATTTCTGCTCTAATCTTTATTTCCTGTCTTCTGCTGTTCTGGGGTTTTATTTGCTGTTCTTTTTCCAGCTCCTCAAGGCTTAAGGTTAGGTTGTATATCTGAGATCTTTCTTCCTTCTTTAGGAAGGCCTGGATTGCTATATACTTGCCTCTTATGACCTCCTTTGCTGCGTCCCAGAGGTTTTGGGTTGTCGTGTTATCATTTTCATTGACTTCCATATACTTTTTAATTTCCTCTTTAACTTCTTGGTTAGCCCATTCATACTTTAGTAGGATGTTCTTCAGTCTCCAAGTATTTGTTACCTTTCCAAATCATTTCTTGTGGTTGATTTAGAGGTTCATAGCGTTGTGGTCTGAAAATTTGCACGGTATGATCTTGATATTTTTGTGCTTACTTAGGGCTAATTTGTGTCCCAGTATATGGTCTATTCTGGAGAACGTTCCATGTGCACTGGAGAAGAATGTATATGCTGCTGATTTAGGATGAATTGTTCTGAATATATCTGTTAAGTCCATCTATTCCAGTGTGTCATTCAAAGTCATTGTTTCCTTGTTGATTTTTTGATTAGATGATCTGTCCATTGTTGTGAGTGGGGTGTTGAAGTTTCCTACTATTATGGTATTACTATCAATGAGTTTCTTTATGTTTGTGATTAATTAATTTGTATATTTGGGTGCTCTCACATTTGGCGCATAAATGTTTACAATTGTTAGGTCTTCTTGGTGGATAGACCCCTTGATTATGATATAATGCCCTTCTGCATCTGTTGATACAGTCTTTATTTTAAAGTCTAGATTGTCTAATATAAGTATGGCTACTCTGGCTTTCTTTTGTTGATCATTAGCATGATAGATGGTTCTCCATCCCCTTACTTGCAACCTGAAGGTGTCTTTAGGTCAAAATTGGGTCTCTTGTAAACAGCATATAGATGGATTTTTTCTTATCCATTCTGTTACCCTATGTCTTTTGTTTGGGGCATGAATCCATTGACGTTTAGAGTGAGTACTGAAAGATATGAATTTATTGCCATTATGATGCTTGTAGAGTTGGAGTTTCTGGTGGTCTCTGGTCCATATGTTTTCATCTTTTCTCCCATCAGAGAGTCCCCCTTAAAATTTCTTGCAGGGATGGTTTAGTGGTCACAAACTCCTTTAATTTTTGTTTGGGAAACTTTTTATCTCTCCTTCTATTTTGAATGACAGCCTTGCTGGATAAAGAATTCTCGGCTGCATATTTTTCTGATTCAGCACACTGAATATATCCTGCCAGTCCTTTCTGGCCTGCCAAGTTTCTGTGGATAGGTCTGCTGCAAATCTGATCTGTCTTCCCTTGTAGGTTAGGGACTTTTTTTCCCTTGCTGCTTTCATGATTCTCTCCTTGCCTGAGTATTTTGTGAATTTGACTATGATATGCCTTGTTGATGGTCGTTTTTTGTTGAATCTAATGGGGGTCCTCTGTGCTTCTTGTATTTTGATGTCTATGTCTTTCCCTAGGTTAGGAAAGTTTTCTGCTATGGTTTGCTCACATAACCCTTCTACCCCTATTTCTCTCTCTTCTTTTTCTGGGACCCCTGTGATTCTGATGTTCCTTTTTAGTGAGTCACTGATTTCTCTAATTCTTAAATCATGCTCTTTTGCCTTAATCTCCCTCTTTCTTTCTGCTTCATTATCCTCTATAAGTTTGTCCTCTATATCGCTGATTCTCTGTTCTGCCTCATCCATCCTTGCTGCCGCTGCATCCATCTGTGATTGCAGCTCAGTTATAGCATTTTTAACTTCATTCTGGCTATTTTCTACTACTTTTATCTCTGCAGAAAGGGATTCTAATCTATTTTCCACTCCAGCTAGTATTCTTATTATCGTGATTCTAAATTCTGGTTCAGACATCTTTCTTGTATCTGTGTTGGTTAAATCCCTGGCTGCCGTTTCTTCGTGCTCTTTCTTTTGGGGTGAATTCCTTCATTTTGTCATTTTGAAGGGAGAAAAGGAAATAATGAGGTAGAAAAATTTTGATAAAAAATTAAAATTAAAAATATATTAAAATTAAAAATTAAACACACACACACACACACACACACACAAATCGAATAGATGATGCTAGATCCTAAGTGTGTTTTGGTCTGGGTGTTGAAAGTGGTTTGACAGATTAGAGAAAAAAAAGCAGAGCGGGGGAAGGAAAAAAAGGAAATCGTTTGAGAATTTGAAAAAATGAATACACTGAAGTAGATTAAAATGAAATGATGGGAGTAAAATTGAATTTGAAAAAATATACACAAAAGTAAAGATTACTGTAGAGAAAATTAAAGAAAAATATTTTTAATAAAAATTAAAAATAAATAATTTTTTCTTTTTCTGTATTCAAGAAAACAAGAAACAAAAAAGGGAAAAAAGATTTTAAAAAAAGAAAAAAAATGGAAATCGTTTGAAAATTTGACAAAGTGAATACACTGTAGTAGACTCTAATAAAATAATGGAAGTAAAATAGAATCTGAAAAAACTTACATAAAAGCAAAAAATATAGTAAACAAATTAAATAAAATATTAATAGAAATTGAAAGTAAAAATGAAGTTTTTCTCTTTCTGCATTCAAGAAAAAGAAAAGAAAAGAGAAAAAAAGAAAAGGAAAAAAAATAAAAAGGAAATTGTTTGAAAATATGAAAAGGTGAATACACTGAAGTAGACTAAAATAAAACGATGGAGTCATTGTGGTGTCTGTACGTTTCATCAAATGACGAATGGATAAAGAAATTGTGGTTTATATACACAATGGAATACTACGTGGCAATGAGAAAGAATGAAATATGGCCTTTTGTAGCAACGTGGATGGAACTGGAGAGTGTTATGCTAAGGGAAATAAATCATACAGAGAAAGACAGATCCATATGATTTCACTCTTATGTGGATCCTGAGAAACTTAACAGAAGTCCATGGAGGAGGGGAAGAAAAAAAAAGAGGTTAGAGTGGAAGAGAGCCAAAGCATAAGAGACTCTTAATAACTGATAACAAACTGAGGGTTGATGGGGGGTGGGAGGGAGGTGAGGATGAGTGATGGGTATTGAGGAGGGCACCTTTTGGGATGAGCACTGGGTATTGTATGGAAACCAATTTGACAATAAATTTCATATTAAAAATAAAATAAAATAAAATAAAATGATGGAAGTAAAATAAAATTTGAAAAAATACACAAAAGTAAAAAATATAGTAATAAGAATTAAATAAAAATATTTTTAATACAAATTGAAAATAAAAATGAATTTTTTCTCTTTCTGTATTCAAAAAAAGAAAAGAAGTGTAAAAGAGAAAAAGACAAAAAAGAAAGAAAGAAAATTGAATAGATGAACCGGCTAACAGATTGAAGTAGGACTGAAATTACTTTGTTTTCCCTTAGAAGTCAGTCTATGTATTACTTAATAGTCCATAAACTAAACCGGCAGTGAGACTTGTGTTCTTAAAGAGCCAAGTTGGCCCAGTTGGGCGGGGCTCAGTGTAACAGCTCTGCTCTCCACTAGATGGCACTGCTAGCCTACTGGGGTGGATTCTTGTGGTGCTCATAGGTGAGTATGCGCATGCATGGAAGCGGTGAAAATTGCACCAGACAGCCACCCAGTCTGTTCTCCCAGATCAGCAATCGCGCACCCATCCTCTGTCTTCAGCTTTTGTCCAGTCCCCGCTTTTCCACTCTTCGTGACTAGGCCCCAGGCAGTACCTCTCCCCTGAGTTTTGCCTGTGATGCGGCTGTTTTCCCCAGCTCCTTACTTCTGAAGAACTGTGGCTTTGACCTGTTCCGCCCCTCTGCGGGAGAGTCTCACCAAGCAATGGCTGAATGCCAGCTGCACCCAAGAACGCCTGCTAGACCCTGCTGCTGCCGGTGCCCCGAGATTTCGGCCAGGTGCCAGCCCGCTCCAGAAAAAGTTCGCGGGATAGTGTAGCAGCGTTTCAGGGATTATGGAAAATCAAAACATACATCTGGCACACCAGGCTTCACCCTTAACGACCTTGTTCCGGCACCAGCGAATGTGGCCATTTTCTGGGGTCTGCTGGGACCAGGTGGCTTCAACATTCTCTACCAAATGTCCTTCCAGCAGTGGAACCGCTTTTCCCCGTGTGGCCCGAGAACCTCGTGGACTCCACTCTGTTCCTGGGAATTCGCCCTTCCCGCCAGAGCGCCTCCAGGTACGGAGCTGCAGAGTTGGAGACTTTGCGCTCCCCTTGTTTACAGTCTTAATGGAATTTAAACCCTGTCTCTGTTCTCCCTTTTTAGTTTAGCCCCTGGGGCCATTTCCAATTTTCCGCTTTCTCTCCAGCTGCTTTTGGGGAGGGGTGCTTTTCCCATATTCTCCCCTCCCCCTCCCAGTCTCCGTCCTCTCTCCTCTGGCAAAAGCACCTCCCTTCCTGCTCCTTCTTGCTCCCCAGGTTCACCTCTTCGTGCCACGTACCTGCTGAATTCTGTGGTTCAGGTTGTGCAGATTGTTGTGCTAATCCTCCAATCAGCTTTCTAGGTGTGCAGGATGGTTTAGTGTTGGTCTGGCTGTATTTCATGGACGCGAGACACACAAAAAACTTCCATGCCGTTCTGCCATCTTGGCTCCTCCCCCCCCCCCCCCCCCCGTTCATTAGTTCTTTAATAGTGACCCGTGTTTCCTATATCAAGGACATTGATAACAATGCTGAAACACTAAAACAAAAACATAAAGTTAATAAAAGAGAGAGTAAAGTAAACCAATTTTATGAACATAGATGTAACGTTCCTGGATAAAATATTTATTATAAATTGACTCCAATAGTGTACTAACAGACTTGGTATTGTAACCGGGTAGGATTTGTCCTAAAATACAAAAATGACTCAACATTAGGGAATCTATAAGTAATTAATTGTCTCACAGACAAAACCAAAATAAAAGATTTGGCAGATATTAACAAATGGTAAGTCAGAAATAGGAGGAAAGTTTCTAAACTTGATAAAGTGGTATTTTATTGAAAGATACTGAAATGTAAAAGCAAAATGATGCTAACACCACTATATTCAAAATATATGAGAGGTTGTGGCTAATTCTACAAGATAACAAATAGCGATAATTATTGGAACTGAGGAGAGACTCCCCCCCAAAGATAAAATTTGCTTCACTAGAGAAAGTAGCAAGAATGTTAGACTCTGGCGAGATCCGCTGAGAAAGGACCCTATGCTTCCCTCCTATGACCAGAGATGATCAACAAAACTCCTAGATCAACTTAGAAAGACCTGATAGTAAGCAGGGCCTAAGTTCCATCTTCTGCCAAGGGACCTGAGGGGAGGCCAGTGCCCTCAAAGTTCTTTGTGATACCATGGCACAGGAGAGTAATAGAAATGGCTACCTCAGGGTTCCTCGGTAAATAGACCTATTCCAATCTCAGAGACCCTGTGAACCCCTGTGGAGAAGCAGGAACAAATAGCAATGAAAGCCATAGTTCTGAGTATGACCTGATTCCTAATGTGAGTATGATCATCTCAGCAGATACTGCAGAGAGAGGTGGTGACCAAAATCCGGAGTACTCCTGTTGATGTTATTATGTTATGTAGGCCCTTGAAACTTACAGATGCCTCTGAGTAAATTGAGGAATTCCTGATTTGACTGCATTTACCAAAAATGGGAAAAAATAAACTTCCCATTGCTGGAAAAATGGGGATGTATTTGGAATTCAGACATAAACACTTTTTTTCTCTACAACAAAATTTATGACACATTTTACAGATTTACACATATTACCTATATTAGTTTCTCTCTAAGTAAATTTGTATATAAAGCACTCATGTATCTATATGTGTAATGGCATGCACACATGTGCACACACATGCACACAAGAATAGAAATATCTGAAAGGGCATTTAACTATTTATTAACTCTAGGAGAAATAAGAAATTATTGACGTAGGAAAAAGAACGCACAGCTTTTTTTTCTATAATTATTTTTATCATTGGGATATTTTATAAGAATGAATATTCTTGTTTGACTTGTTTAAAAATCAATTAAAAGTAGTCACCACCTCAAATGTACAATTTATAATATACTGTTCTGTAAGGTTAAATAAATTTTATGATTAAAGAATAATGAACAGAGAAGATAACTTTCATTGAATGTTAGCCACTTGTGGATTGTAGGTTTTCCAAATACACTTTACAATAATCATGGATGTCTCACTGTAACAGATATAATAACTTTGAGAATGACCTTTATTTGTGTTAGCAGACAGTGTTCCATTTCATGTATTTGATTCAGAATAAGACTTAAAGCGGTGTTTCTCAACCTTCAATGTTTCAGAATGGTAGCGTTTAAAAAAATGCAGATTCTGAGTAAATATATCTAGAGTGAAGCCTGAGAATAATGTTGCAAGGATTAAATGAAATAACGTATATAAAGCACAAGGTTGACATATAGGAAGCGCTTTATAATTTTTTTTTATTTTAACGTTTTATTTTTGAGACAGGGAGAGACAGAGCATGAACAGGGGAGGGTCAGAGAGAGGGAGACACAGAATCTGAAACAGGCTCCAGGCTCTGAGCTGTCAGCACAGAGCCCATCGCAGGGCCCGAACCCATGGACCGTGAGATCATGACCCGAGCCGAAGTCGGCCGCCCAACCGACTGAGCTACACAGGCGCCCCTAGGAAGCGATTTATAAATACTAGCTGTCACAATGACAGTATTTTTAATGATTAAATATTTGTTGGTAATGATTAACAAGTTATCTCATTCCAGTTTACAAGTGCAAATAATTAAGAAAATCTTACCAGTTTAATTTAAAACATCACCACTAGTGAAATTCTGCAATCCAAATTATTTCATGAAATTCAAGGAATTTGACTTATTCTGACGTATTCAATAATATGCATTCTCTTTCTTAGAACAAAGATTGTAAAAGGTAACTGGCAATGGAGAATTGTCAGATAGAAAACATGTCCATACAATCTGAGATACCCTAGGGATTCAAATATATTGCCCTAAGCGAAATAAGTGAGTCAGAGAAAAACAAGTATCTTATGATTGCACTCATATGTGGAATTTAAGAAACAAAACAGATGAACATAAGGGAAGGGGAGGAAGAATAAGATAAAAACACAGAGGGAGGCAAACCATAAGAGACTCTTAAATACAGGGAACAAACTGAGGGTTGCTGGAAGGGTGTTGGGTGGCAGGATGGGCTAAATGGATGATGGGCATTGAGGAGGGCACTTGTTGAGATGAGCACTGGGTGTTATATGTAAGTAATGAATCACTGGGTTCTACTCCAAAACCAATACTACATTGGATGTTAACTAACTTGAATTCAAATTCAAATAAATAAATTAAAAAAAAAAAGAATATGCAGTTTGGTTGTGTTTCATTAGTGTATAGTTCATAGATTAAAAATCAATGGTATTGCAATTTTGTCAAGATCCATTTCCAATGAACAATAATCAGGCAAAAATTAAGCATTTATACTTATTTAAATGTGAGAACACTGTATCTGTTACATGGTACACAGAGAAATATGAGCCTGGCTTGGTGTTCATTTTAATGAGTTTTGACTCATGTACACCTGTTTCTCATTACCCAGTAAGAGAATTATAGCAATTCTGAAGGACAGAAAGAAAAAAATCACCCTTGCTGCAAACTAAAAGGAAGATTGCAACTTTCCTATAGCTTTACAGAATATCTCACAATTGTAATGGAGAAAGCATTGGTTTAGAATGTTTCCATTTGTTAATGCAAATGTGAAATAAACTGTTAAGAAGCATTGTGCCCGACAGCATTTCAAGTATTAAAAATATCCTGTCAACAAAAATAAAATGAGTTTTAAAAAAATCTTGCAGCACAAAAAAGAGTAATAGAATCCAACAGCAATTTGTTTCCCAAGTACCATTCTGGCATCTTTATAGGAGTCTTGGCACATATATATTCAGTTATCTAAGTTAAATTCCACATTGAGCATTTTTTTTACATACATGCTCTTGAGAAAGTTACATTAAAATAACCTAAATCAGTTTTTCAGCCAGGTAGGTAAATTCAAATTCTCTATCTATTCTTATGAATTTCAATATAATTCCTTTAAGGATTACTTACTGAATACCTGTTATGTGCCAGCCACAGTTGCACATACTAAACAGATATCATCTCATTTTTTCCACAATTCTGTAATGTAACTACAATTATGTACATTTTACAAATGAGAAGAATAACACTTAAAAATATATATTAACTTGGCAAGGTGTGGGCTCTTAAGCAAAACACCCGGAATGATAACATCCAGAGTAAGAATGTTAAGAATCTGCATTCTTAACAATTGTACCTTTTTCTCTTTTAACATTTATCCCAATTGCAGATAATTTAGATACTTAAAGAATGCATTCCAAAATTTTATTATTGGTAGAAAAGAGGCCCAGATCACCTGGGTGGCTCATTCCGTTGAGTGTCCGCCTTCTGCTTGTTCAGGTCATGATCTCATGGTTCATGGGTTCAAGCCACCCGTTGGGCTCTGTGCTGACAGCTCAGAGCCTGGAGCCTGCTTTGGATTCCATGTGTGTCTCTCTCTCTGCCCCTCCCCCACTCACACTTTGTCTCTCTCTCTCTCTCTCTCTGAAAAATAAATAAATATTTTAAAAAATGTTAACAAAAAAGGAAATGGGCCAAGTTCTACTCACGTCTTTTCAAATGATTTTGTTGTTTTTGTTCTTGGACAAAATGCATTTTTATCATCAAAAACTATTAAGAGGAGCAAGAATATACGCTTTGCCGACTTTTCAGAATTGTTATATGACATGAAGGAGTCAATGCATGTGAGAGCACATTAAATGTAATGTGTCACAAAAATATATTGTATGTAACTGTCACATATTAAATGTTTCTATGTCACTGAAAGTAGTTATGGGTTCAATTTCTTTGTGACTTAAGATCTTCATGAAGAGAACTCCCTGCCTGTTTCAGGAGACAGGTCATTATACATACACCAAACCCAGGGACCTTCCTTGAAATCCCAGGGCTTTTCAAAAAGCCCCAGCAGATGAATGTGTATGGCAATCTTTTTTAAATTATTATTTAAAAAAATTTATTTTTAATGTTTATTTATTTTTGACAGAGAGGCAGAGCATGAGTGAAGGAGGGGCAGTGAGAGAGGGAGACACGGAATCCGAAGCAGGCTCCAAGCTGTCAGCACAGAGCCTGACACGGGGCTCAAACTCACAGACCATGAGACCATGACCTGAGCTGAAGTAGGACGCCCAACCGACTGAGCCACCCAGGCGCCCCATGGCAATCTTAAGTGTTCATGATGAGGAATGTAGATTCACAAGGCTTCGGTCATTCCTGAGTGTGAGTTTTGCAATACTTAAATATTCACATTAGATTAGTTGGTTAGTGGTTTTAATATAACGTTTGATGGTTTTAATATAATTCCTTTAAGAATTATTTACTGAATACCTGTTACGTGCCAGCCGTGGTTGCGCGTACTTAACAGGTATTATCTAATTTTTCCACATTAATTCTATAATGTACTTGTCATACCTGCTTCTGGGCTTCCTTTATGACAAATTACAGTGATTTAAATCCTTATGTTTCTAGATCTCATCTTCTAGAAGTCACTATGTGTATACTATGTGGAGCTTCTAGGTGATATCTGAGGCAGTTTTTATATATATCTCAAGCAACTCTTAGAGCAGGATTTGCGAATTCAGATGCTCAAATAACATGCAAAACAGACCAAATGTAGGGAGTAAAGTGATGTGAGCTTCAGCTCATTGTTGACCTGAAGTAATGTTGGCCCACAATTGCCCTGTCTTCCAATTTAATTTTTTAATGCGTTCCCAACTTTATTGAGATACAATTGACATGTAGCACTGTGTTTAGGTATGCAATGCAATGACATGCTGACATATATATTAACAAAATGTTTACTACAATAAAGTTAGTTAAGCCATCCTTCACCTCACATAATTACCACTTCATTGTTACAGCGAGAACATTAAAGCTCTACTCTCATAGCAACTTTCAAGTATGCACTAGGGTTTTGTTAACTAAAGTCACCATGCTGTCCCTTAGATCTCAGAACTTGTTCATTTATATTGAGAATTTGTACTCTGATCAACAACTCCTTCTTTCCCCCAACTCTTTTGCCTCAGGAAGTCACCATTCTAATCTCCATTCTCATGAGATTGATGTTTTTAGATTTCATGTGAGGCCATACAGTATTCATCTTTCTCTGTTTGACTTATTTCACTTAGCATAGTGCCCTCAAGGTCCATCCACTTTGTCACAAATGATAGGATTTCCCTCTTTTCCATGGCTGAAATGTATGCGCGCGCGTGTGTGTGTGTGTGTGTGTGTGTGTGAGAGAGAGAGAGAGAGAGAGAGAGACAGAGAGAGAGAGAATGTGTACATGCGTGTTTATACACATATACACACCACATATTTTTTTATCAACTCATCCATCAATAGACACTTAGATTGTTCAGGTCCTCCAATTTTTAAGAGATGGCAGAAAATGGTTCCTTGAGTGAAACCCTACCAATTTTTAAATGTTAGAAACTAACTCAAATTAAAACAAAAAAAAATATAAGAAGGACAAAACAATTCCATTTATAGGATTCATTTTGTAGTCTCCTGATTCATAATTTCTATGTCAGTCTTTTATGGTACAGTCTTTAAATATTATGTATAAAACAGTGTCTCATTATCATTTAGTGCTTATTAACATCATGCATTTCTTCCCATTGAAGGCAACCTTAAAACACATTTTCAAGAGGGCACAGTTCAGCAGCTATTCCCAGTTATTACTGCCAATGGAATGCTTTATTTCTGGCTCCAAGAGAAGTACCAGCTTTTAGGTTCCGTATAGAACTCACACTGCCTTAGGGACTGTCTCCACTCTTTCTGCCCTCTGCAGCCTGATTACTATGTGTAGATATGGCTGGAATTTTGTATGTTTAAAGAGCAGTTGCTTTGCTGGGAAAAGCTTCAATTAAACAGAGTCTAGAGATACTCAAGGGTACTTCGTTGCTTCTGTAGTGGAGGGTTACATTTATTTTCATAAGCTTCTGTAACAAAGCCCCAGACTCTCCAGCCATCATGTAGACCAAAATGTCTGTGCATACTGGGATCTTCTTGCTAAATTTAGAATGGCACAGGACCAGCTTTTCTATAAACTCCCTGGTGCAATGTGACCTCTCTTACAATAGAAATAATACTTCGTGTCTTTGTTGAAATGATGCTATGAAGAAGGAGGAAAAAGGAGATAAAGCATTTGAAACATATTGGGTTCCCTAGATATAAAACTGTGATGAAATCCAATGTGTCGGCATCAAATGATAGAGTAAAGTTAAGGAAATTTTGTACCCTTTGTACCCGTTCTAAGATAACCATTCGAACACTGACTTAGTTCCAAACCCTGTATCCTACAAGATTTTTCATTGATGAATCATCATGAAAATATTGCGGCAAGTTCTGGTGGAATTTGGATTAACATCTCTGTGTGGGATTTCCCAGTAGGAGCTAAGAGGGGAGCAAAAAAAGAAAACAGAAATATAGTCTCTTGAACCCATGGTCACCTCTATTAATTTTCTAATTTCCACCTTGGAAGGTCTTTGCAGATTTAGCATCATGTCCCTTTGAAGCCCTTTGAAGGAAGCTTGATGCTGTATTAATTGCAAAGATGTCACTGGTGTTGTTGAAGTTTCAAAAATTAGGTCAGCATCCTGACATAGACTATGCCTAATGTTTCTCTCTGAAGGTTAAAATACCTTAATCAGTTTTGGCAAGGGTCACGTTTAATGTAGATTAACAATCCAAAATGGAGAACTATGAGCATGCCTCCATTTTCAAGGAGAGGCTTAAACTGATTTGAAAGATAACACATTTTGAATATGGCACATTTATTAAATATCTTTTTAACCCTCAGCAAACATACAACCTGAGTCTATAATTGAAAAAACATAATTTCCTTCAAGGTTGAGGAAAGGTGGAGATCTACTCAGAGAAGAGTACCTAAAAGAAATACTATTTTATCATCCACAGTGCATAGATTGGAAAAATATTATTTTCGACATAATTTTTCTGGCTTTTCAATTTACTTAGCAACTTCAAAAAATGTAGATTCCAGCTGATGCAGACATAGCAGAAGGCAGTAAAGCAGTCTTGTTGCAATCTTTGTGTATGCCTGTGTATGTCTGTGTTTATACTGAGAACACATGGTCGTCAGATTCTAATTCCCTTTTGGGAAAAAGACATCAGGTGCCATAAAGATAACTACCAAACGTCGAGAGTCAGATGTACCAATTATTAATAGATAAATGTTACTGTTTTTTTAATCTCTAAATTAAATCTCAAAATCTTTACCGTATAAAATTTCCTTTCAAGGTGTCTTGGAAAAATAGGTATGGACCATTTTAAGTTCTATTTTTGTTAGTGTGTCAGCTCTGTTTATAACTCAAATCTATATTTTAACTCTTAACATAAGAACCAAGGGAGCATGAAACCTAGAATAGATTCTCTAAGGTACTGCTAGGTCACACTACAATACCAATACTGCACTTCTTGGTTTAGATTCATTTTTTTTTCTGGCAGAGCTTTAATGGAATCTTTTGTTATTATTATGTAGTCAAAGAAGAGAGATGTAGTTAATAGAGATATTTACTTATTTTGTATAATATATACATAAACACCATTTCCCACAGGATGTTTGTAGAGCACTAGCTCCATCATGAAATGCTATGAGAAAAAGAAAATGAAGAATTAATGCACATTCACAATGCATATTACCATATTAAAGGCTTTGAAGTCTTGCAATGAATCAATCTGTTGCTGCTTCATCATTACTTTGCAAATTATGTGATTGCTTTGTGAGTGTGTGTATGTGTGTAGCATAACATGGAATCAATGGCCCATGCTTGGGGAAAAACAGAAGCGCCAATAAATTATTAAAGATGAAACAAATGTTGATAAAATAGTTTCCTAAACTTTAAAAAATAGGAGTAGAAGTTAAAATGAACTTTAAAGAGTTTTTTTTTCTTTCTTTTTTTTTTTTTTGTAGGGGAAGGATGCTACTTTTTAGCATCCATGTATTTATTTATCTAAAAAGTTTCAAGTAAGATGTTTTTTTTTTCTTTGTGGGAAATCAAAATACTGAATGAAGGGGGATAGGTTTGTTAAAAACAAAACAGACTCCAAGTGGAGTCGCTTAGGCTAAGCCTTAGGTGACCAAATAGAGGCATAATTACAGGTTTGGCTTTCCCAGAAATGGAATTTGAAATCAAGTCACTTGGGAATGATCTGATCAGCACTAGTTAGGTAATCTACCTCATAGACCCCTGCCATCCCCTACAAGAAAGCAACCTTGCAATAGCCAACCCCCCACATTTTCACCCAGAATGACTCCCTTGTTCCTGCTTCCTTCTGCCAATAAAAGTCTTTCATTTTGTATAGCTCCTCAGAGCTCCTTTCAACCTACTAGATTGGATGCTGTCCAATTCAAATCCATTTTTGCTGAAATAAACTCTCCAAAATTTTTAAATGCCTCAGTTTATCTTTTAACAGGATGAGTAAAAGCAGTTCCAAGATAAACCCATGTAGATCAATTCTTTCTGAGAGGCAAAAGGGTAAAGAAAACCCTGCTTAACATTTTGAAAGAAAGATCTTTTTAAATAAATGCAAAAAGTGTTTTAAATTATAGTACAACTATATATATGTACATATACATATAGTACAACTATATATATGCACATATATATATATATATATATATATATATATATATATATACATACACACACATATACATTACATATTTTTGAGGGAGAAGGAAAGAAGTAGGGTAAAATAAAAAGGAAAGGGAAATGTACCAAGATGAAAGGTTGGGAGAGACAGAAAATTTAGACTAGGAAAGTGTAAGAGGAGAAGGAAGCCAAAGTGACACAGGAAGGGGGACATCTATAGAGGGAGCAGTTTCTATGGTGCTAAATGTGCGTGAACTATGAAGGTTAAAGCTGAGCCCTGTACTCAAGCTGATGGGAGGCTCCCATCAGATCCCTTCAAAGCTATAATTAGCCAGTCCAGCTCGGGCTGCAGTCCTTCACTTGCTCTTTGTCCTTCATTCTCAGAGGAAATCTCGGAATGAGGCAGACCAAAAAGTAAGAGAAAAAGTAATTTTTGTGTTTCTCAGGTAGTGGCCAGAGAATCCTGAAATCGAGTCTTAATAAGAGTCTTAATTTAAGAAAGCTTGAGGGGCGCCTGGGTGGCTCAGCTGGTTAAGCATCCAAATCTGGCTCAGGTCATGATCTCACAGCTTGTGAGTTTGAGCCCCGCATCAGGCTCTGTGCTGAAAGCTCAGAGCCTGGAGCCTGCTTCAGATTCTGTGTCTCCCTCTCTCTCTGCCTCTCCCCCTGCTCACACTGTATCTCTCTCTCTCTCAAAAAATAAACAAACATTAAAAAAAATGTAAGAAAGCTTGAGAATGAAAAATAAAATGGAAATGGAAAAAAATAATGAAAACAAAAATAAAGGAAATCAGAATGAAAGTCTACTGAGGGAATAAAATAAAACAAAACATCTACTGAGAAATAGGAATGGGTGGGAGGAATGGGTTTTAAGTAGAGGCCCTGCCTTTCCTACCCAGGCTAATTTCTCTGTCTGCTCCCCAGGAGGCAAACCTTGGGCTCCTCATTGGCAAAGCGTTGTGACAGTGTTGGAAATCCAGGTAGTGTCACTTATTAGATGTGTGATCCCAGGCAAACATCCCACATTCTTGATACTTCTATTTTCTTAACTTTTAAATAGAGATACTGAGGTCTTCCAATGAGACTGGTCTCTAGTCTAGATTCTGTTTGCTTATCTCCATTCCTCTGGCTATAAAGTCCTTTCCTCACCCATCCTTAAATTAACATTATGTCATCATAATGGAGCTCACATTTCACCTTTTCCAAGCCACAGAAAACATTTTCTCTTTCTTAACACCCATAGGAGTTAGCACTGCTACGTATATTTCTTAATGTTCTTGACTTACCTAATTGCTGTAATCTTTTCCTATTGGGTCTCAAAATCCCTTAAAGTGAGCTTGGGTATTGTCTGCTCCTTCAAAATTGCAGGCGGTGCAAGTAAGGAGTGGAAGTATTGGGAGAGGGTTTTAAACCCTGGTTTTATATCAAGGGTGTCTGAAGGTAGAAAATAAAGACCTGATGCCTCATTTTATTCCCTGGTACTCAATTAACTTCAATGCAAAAAGTGTTAAAGTTGAAAAACCTTGGATTTGGTAGAATTCAACTACAATATATCTTGTATATATTTTATTTCTTCTTAACAAATCAAAAATATAAGTGTAAGAGCTAGGATCCTCCTGCAGCTGACCAAAAAAGGAAGACCTTGTCTGAGAACACTACCAAGGGATCTATTTTCAGAATGTGTGTCTGCAGGTAGGGCTTTAAAGATACAGTTATTGCTGCACTCAATCAGTATTAGAGAATTTCTAGTGCTTCTATAGTTTCATGGCAACACAAGTAACCACCACCTTTTTTGATTTGCTTTCTATCACCCAAGAACAAAAAATAAATGAACAGACAATAAACAAAAAAAATCTATAGTAGGAAGTTCGACCTTTCATGTTAGTTATCTAAGATCTATTTCTTCTTATAAAAGAGGAGGTAAAAAAAATTCAGAAGTGCTCAATGGCTGACTTCTGGTGGGATGACTTTTACACTCTATTTTGTAATCATAAGGTTCCTGAAAGTATATGCAGTTCTGAAATGTATACACAGGAGTAACATCACGAGATCTATTTGAGTAGAAAGGGATAATAAAGTTTAATTTCTCCTTTCTACCCTTTTTATGTTCTCTCTTATGAGAGATGAGTTAGAGAAAATAATTAGATCAAGTGCAAGACTTCTACCCATGAGATTAAACATTATGTAATTCCAAGTTTTCCCTATTTTAGTAGATGTAGACAGTACTGGTAACAAAGCTATGATTTTCCTCCTATGCTCTTCCAGCCTAATTTCTTTTCTTAAGTATATTTATTTATTTGGAGATATACAAAGACCACGTGAGTGGAGGAGGGGCAGAGAGAGAGAGGGAGAGACAGAATCCCAAGCAGGCTCCATGCTGGCAGCTGCAGAGGCCAACACAGGGCTTGAACTCATGAACATTGAGATCATGACCTAAGCCTAAACCAAGAGTCAGGTGCTTAACCAACTGAGTCATCCAGGTGCCCCTCATCCAGCCTGATTTCTGAGCAAATCCTTTATGCCATTGTCTCTTAAAATTATTCTGATTCCTTTTTTTGTATATAAGCTGCATTAAAAGTGTTTTATATGTGTCTGTATTTGAAGGTCAGAGAATAAAATTTTACATGGCAAGTTGAACTAAATTTTGTTGGTCCTAGGTGGACAGAGATTCCATGTTGCAGGAAACAATGTTTTAGGTCCTCTGTATCCCTGGATCTGATAGGTTTCAAAACAGTAGTGTCTCCTGATTCAGCCAAGGCCAGCAAAACAGTCTTAGCAAGCTGCATTTTGTCTATGCTTTCTTAATGGTTATCAAAGACAACTATTCAAACCTGCCATCTAGTTCTCTTGTTGATAAAGTGAGAAAACTCAGACTCCTTGCCCATTGGTCCAATTTAGGTCACATCTATTTTGCTTCTGCAGTCATGACAAAATATATGGGCTTGCCCGCCTCCAATATATTTAACATTTAATCTCTGATTGCAATGTCACTGGGATTCCCTAGAACAATTTTTTGTTCCTGTTATTATGTTTAAGGTTCTCGTCCCTGTTGGTGTGAAAAAACAATCCAATACCATCGCATACACTTTAGTTTCCCTGTCTTAACAATAATATTGTTTCAAGAATATTTAGATGTAACTGAGGACCAGAAATAGTACAATAATTAGTGGTAAGAGGACTTTTCCTCAGAACCTGGGGGCCTTACAAAATGATAACTACAGGGCTTCTAAATAAATTCTTGACAATAGCAAAGTGTTGCTTTCAGGATCTATTGCTTTTGTTGTTGCTGTGTGTGTGTGTGTAATTTTTTTTTAGTTGGCCTAAAAGAACTTCATCAGAAATTCTTAATGGATTCAACAGTTTCTTTAAAAATATCTCAGAAACACTTGATGGCATCCTAAAAAGAAGTTCAAATAATTCATAAAAAGACTAATCTTTGCAATATCTAACAGTAATTTATAAGTGTTGAGTATTTACTCAAACTTACCATTTTAAAATGAGTTCATGACATTTGACAAATCTAAAACAAGTTTGATTTGTTTTCATGGGTAATTGTATAATGTTTTCCAGATGATATGTATTATTTCATACATCCCATCTTTCACTGCCATCTAAACAGATTGTTTATTTCAAAATGACCACATTTGCCTTTATTTGTATTTGAAGGGACTACCACATTTACCTGTGATACTCTTGATGTAATATAGTCAAATGGTCAATTTGAAGGGACTACCACATTTACTCTTGATGTAGTCAAATGGTCAATTTGAAATAATACTGATAGTGAATAGTTATCACAAACTAAAATCAGCTCATATAATACCTGACAAGGAATTATAAGAATCTTACACAATTATGTCAAAATATTAGCATGTCAAAATGTGGCTATGTTATACTCACATGTCCTCAAGGCACTGCTTTAAAACACATCAAATTAGATATCAGATTCTTCTTAGATGGTAACAGTTTTGCTCCCTCCAAGAAAGTGGAAGAGCCTCTTCTTCTTACGGTTTTGAAATATAAATTATTTGTTCCTGAGAACCATGATCTAACATGTTTTGGTCCTAAAATTTTTTTACATCAAAGTTTAGGTTTGTTTGCAAAGCTTTCAAGTCTCTCAAAAGTAAGGGATCTCTTGCTAACTTTGAATGGGGACTAAAGATCTGATATTCATTATAATATCCAATCTTTGTAACAACCATATAAGGATAATTATCTCTATTTTATTTATTTTATAGGTGCTTTTAAACTTAGGCCAAGAAAAAATAACTTAATCGTACATGGTGGAACCATAATGTGCCACTAATAACAGGAGAAAACAAGACAATTTGCTCTTGAAAAACACCAAAGATAATTTCAGGTAGGTTTCTTAGAAAACTATAGAGTTCATATGACTTGTATTCTTATATATTTGTCAATGTATTAAACTTTGTAAATACATTATTAGCATGGAGCTGGCCTATTTTTACTAATGGCAACCTATTCACAATCTTTCCACTCTTTCAATCATTTGAAACTGACTTTATGAAGTCTTTCATTCAGTAGGGATGATGGCTAGAAATATTCCATATGACTGAACTTGCAAAGAAAACCTAGAAGAGACAATAGTCTGGCTCAGAATTTATAAGTGTTGGCCTTTAGTCAATATATAGAGAGTAACATAAAAAAGTATGGCAAAACTAAATCATTCTGCTTCCTATCCATATAATATTCTAATAATACTAACCAAGGAAAAGAATATAAATGTCTTAAGACTTAGATATGTATATAGGACTAAAATTTATTTCTTAATTTCCTATTCCTTTGGATTTCTTTTTCTTTCTTTCTCTCTTTCTTTCTTTCTTTCTTTCTTTCTTTCTTTCTTTAAGTGAAACATGCCTTCCCCCCTCCCCCTTCTGGGATACATTATATATTGTATGAATCCCAATATATTTCAGGAGTATATTGTCAAAATCATTTGTCTATAGTAATTTGTATCCAATCCCTTTTTAGAGGATCCACCACTAAAAATTCTAATTCATTGTTCAGAGTGGGCCTTAGGCATAAATATTCAAATAAGTTCCCTAGGTGATTCTAATGTGATGGTTTAGCAACTACTTCTCAAGATAATTTAGTTTTCCTTCTTTACTCTGTGGCTGACATCTAATTTAATTTTCTATGGATTTAGAGGTTTTTTTTTTTTTTTAATTATGTGGGTTGCCAGACAATTATAATCTGATTACTTTGACCAGGTAGATCATCATACTATTAAAACATAGGTTATAATTAGAGCCCTATTCTGTCACTATATACTGTCACTCAACTTGCCACCAGAAGCCTTACAAATATGTTGTTTATTTACTATTGTTTTTTTTTTTTAAAACACACTACAGAGTTTGTTAAAATCAGGTCAAATGCATGGTTACTGATGGGCTAGCAGTTAAGAGCACATGTGTGATCAAGGTTTATCATCTGTCTTCTGAATACCATCTTTAAAGTTTTATGTTCACATCTCACAAATATTATTACTTACTTTTTAAAAATTGATTCACTTTGTAAACTCAAACACATAAAGAAATTTTATTATCTACTACTCTAAAAAGAAAATAGTAACATTGTCATAAATAGAGGATAATTTTAAAACAAATCCAATAACACAAACTTAATGTTTTTAAGTCTAATTGGATACTTCTGTCTAATGCATTAGACTTTAAGCCTGTGGCTTGCTTTTGGTTTCTTAAGAAGAAAGATTTATAAGGAATGAAAAATGTTAAGTATATACCGATACAATTGAGCTGTCTAAAGTGTACCTCAAATAATTCATAGTAGTGATCAGACATTGATTTTTAAGGCATATTATAATGCCTCAGCATCTGGATCTGAGAAACCAGTAAGATTGCTTCTACTATGTGAAAAAAATATTTTTAAGAGTCATATTGGATTTAGGATTCTAACCCATATCTCTAATGTTTACTTCTATTAACTCGGGATCACATTGAAAAACATAATGTGATCTTCAGTTTCTGGCTATTTGGGTGAGTTAGAAAGTCTGAAAAAAATTCCTTAAAAAACCCCAGAAATTCTTGAGAAAATAGTACAAACATCCTTTCAAATGCCTACTTAAACTTCTGAGAAATAAAAACAGAATCCTAAAATAAATAAATAAATAAATAAATAAATAAATAAATAAATGAATGTTAAAAAAAACAAAAACAAAAACAAAAACAACCAGAATCCTAGGAGGTAAAAAATACAAATAAAAAGAATCTGAAAGAGTAATAGAAAGCTAAAGTTAAAATGGCAACTGTTCTTGTGGCAGAAAGAAAGTAAGGCCTTGGGCCGTGCAATATGGTGAGTTGAAACTGAGACACTCCTCATGAAACAGAATGTCCATAAGCTACTTCGTCACTGAAGAATACACTAGAAAAAAATATTCCCTCTGGCAACTGAAAATGACAAAAGAATTTGTCTGTCTTCACTTCGATTATAAGTGGAAGAAAAAAAGTCCCCCCTGAGAATTCATGACCACGGGTGTTTTCACACAGTTTTAGTCCTGAATTTATACTACTTGTTAAATCCTGGGAAATCCCAAACTGAGAACTTGTTGTGATATCTCAAGTATATGGAAGTATCAAACACCAATTATTTTTGAAAGGATGCATCTCAACCTAGTCTTATAGCAGTTCCATAAAGAATAACTGAATACAAGCTCATAATCCAAAATTATTAGACATGCTAAGAAATAAATCGCCATGAGTAAGAGTCAGTGAGCAGAAATCACCATCAGCAGAATTAGAAAAATCAGATACAGCATATGAAGAAATCGTGTTTAAAATTGAATGCAAAGAACAAGAAGCTTTTAAAAGTAGTCAGATATTACAACCTGAAAGCAAAACAAAAGCACACATATGATATCTACAACAGACATATAATTATTGAAATCAGTGGATCACATAAACATCAGGTATGTTATATACACCTGAATGTAATTAGTAAACTGAGATATTAATTTTTTTAACATTTCTTTATTATTGAGAGACAGAGAGAGATAGAGTATGAGCATAGGAGAGGCAGAGAGAGGAGAAGACACAGAATCTGCAGGAGGCTCCAGGCTCTAAGCTGTCAGCAAAGAGCTCAATGCTGGGCTCGAACTTGCAAATCACCAGTCATGACCTGAGCTGAAGTTGCACACTTAAACGACTGAGCCGCCCAGGCGCCCCTAGTAAACTGAGATATTGATCTAAAATCTAAGGAAGTAATGAGATAGGAACCACGAGATATTAGACAATAATAGAACCATCTAATGCGTTTCAAAATTCTGGAACGAGAAAATACAATGCAAGAGAGACAATATTTGAAGAGATAATGGGTCAATATTTTTAGTAACCGAAGACATGAATTCTCAGATTCAGGAAACTCTACAAAGTCCAAACAGGGAAATAAAATATTGGATATATCATAGAAAGCCTATTAGTGAAGACAAAGAGAATATCTTAAAAGTTGTTAAAAATAATGACAGATTGTCTGCAATTAGCATTTAGATGGAAAGATAACTTTTTAATAAGAACAATAGAAGCCAGATGTTAGTGGAACAATATCTTCAATTTACTAAAAGAAAATAACTTTAAGACTACAAACCTACTTTAACTTACATTTGAGAGTAAGATAAAATACATTTTCAGATAAAACTAAGAGAGCCTACCTTCAATAGACTTCATTAAAACTTCTAATAGATGTAGTTTAAGAAAAAGAAAAAAAATTAAGGAAAGTGAATGATATAGAATGGAAGAATGTGCACAATTATTGGTAAATATGTGGGTAAATTTATGTTAACACCAACTCTATAAAAATAATAATTACTTATTTATGGTATTAAAAAGAGAGAAAAAATAAATACCAGACAAAAATACCCAACAAGGTAGAAGAAAATATTCAGGTTAAATAATTCTATATTTGTTTTGTACCGTTGGGTGGGTGAGTAGGATAGAAATGATGATTAACTTTAAAGTTATTTTAACATACCTGTTAAAATGTTAAGGATAGTCACCCATAGAATAGAAAGAATATACAAGTTTCCCAGAAATGGCCCAAAAGAAAGAGCACAAGGGAAAGGAGTTATCCAAACACAGACCAGTGGGAGATTTATTATTGCGAAGTGTTCTAATGTAATTTCCTTATTCGCACCTTTTTTTGTTGGATTGGTGAGCTCAGAATTTTGACTCTGGATGCTGAAAGAAATCATCTGCTCCTTCTTCTGTTGGCTGCCCATGATTAACTCCAGAACTTGCTCTGTTGGCCACTTCAACAGCCACTGAAAAACAAAGACTATGCCAGCCTTACTGTCTTTCAGAATTTCACAGCATTTAATTTTGATGGAACATTCTACTTTTAGAGTATAGTTGTAGACAACAAAGGTAGCGAGTATTCAGCTAGTTTTGATTTTCTTGGCGTAACAACCAATTCAATTTGTGAGAAGAACACAATTGTTCGACAAATACGTTTCCTTGTTGCGATTGGTGGTAGGCTGGAGTTGTGAAGCCAATGAGCATATTCATTCATTTCCTAATTGTTTTCACCAAAGAGCACTGCCAGTGATTATCTCAGATCTTCTGTTCGCAAAGTTACTAATCAGTTACTTCAGGTTTTGTCCTTCAGACCAATCTGCTTTCTTCCAAAAACTTAAGGGTTAGGCTCAAATCAAATCACTTTCCAAAGTAGTAGCCACACTATTTTTCCCTGGTCTTGGTAAATTCCTTTCCTCCCCACTCCATCCTAAGAAAGCCTAAAAGTAATTCATATTTTCTGGTTGTGTGGATAGTTTGACAGATTATTTTCAGGAGTAAGAGGGATAGAGTGTGATCCAAGAAAGCCTGCTAATTTTATGGACTGCATTACGACTGAAGTCTACTGGTACTTTCTTCCCAGAATATTAGAACTACCTTGTGGCTGGATCATTCTGGATGATCAAGGGACAGAAGCTAAAATCAGAGCTTTGTGAGTGTAAACACAGACTTAAACAAAATCTATAAAAGGAAATGTTGACCTTTGGTAAGAATGGAAATAACTCCAACTGAATGATTCTTATTTATAGGCTGCTACATAAATATTTGGCATAGCAGGATTGGCACAGTCACCCCAAGGATTCATGAGACTCTTCTTTCTGAATGGATATATCTTCTTAGCTATTAGCCCTTCCTTCCTTACTGCCTAGCTACAAGAGGGAGGAAAGCCGTAAGTGCTGACAGGGCACAAAAAGGACCAGCTAAAAATAAAGTTTCTTGAAATACACAGAAGCATGTGATGCCCAGAATTTCAGGCTAGATATAATACTGAATGAATTAGGTTCTCATGAAGAAGCCTTCTTATAAAAATATATGTGACAACTTCACATGCAGCTAATGAAAGAAGAATGAGAAAGGCTAAGAAGAAAGAATGTCGTTTGGCAGGCAGCCAGCCATCACTGCAGTGAGCCTCTTGTAGCAGCCAAGTGATGCAGCAATAATTAATGCCACCAACTTTATTGGGCAGAACTGGTTATCCTTATGCTGGAGGGGTGTGAGGCATATGGGAGGAAAAGACAGGGAAAATAGTTACTTTTTGTTTCCCTCGCAGTTAATTAAATTAAATTGAAAAATAAATTAAAACACATCAATGCTTGAATTCTGTCTTTCTGTCCTCCTGAACACGAATAGAAAGCTCTGCTCTGACTTTCCTGTAACATGCAAAGAGAGTACATTGTTTTTATACATAATACAGAAAGAAATGAGTCTTAACGTCCAAATATTATCAACGTAAATGTGTTACGTTTACAGTTAAGGTAGGTTCTTACTTTAATCTGTCTATGAAATATTTTAAAAAGTGGTGGGTGTTTTTTTTGTGAATTATAGATCTGTAGTTGGACTGATTAGTTTATAAGTCTGCGTATATGATTTCAAAGAAATTGTGCTTACCTAGTTGTTGGGGAAATAAACACTCTACAATAAGAAGTGCTCAGCTCAGCATGAAGCATGGGAGTGCATGAGCACAATATGGGTGAAGTGTGAGGAGATAGAATCTCATTTCAGGAACTAGGGAACCAGTTATAATGGAAAGGTACCGGAAGTGTGAGAGAGGGACCTGCCAGAGCACCCCCCCCTCCCAGGGCAGGGGGTATTTTTTGTGCATAAGCCCAGGCCAAAACTGAGCTTGAGAGATTGGCTTTGCCAATTACCCTGTCTCAATGCAGTCCCTAAGCTATGCTTCCAATTATATAGCTTAAGAAACTTCCTTATTTCTTTTAACAGAAGAAGCACAGATATCAGCAGAGAAAATTCCAGTACTAACATTCTTGTTATTTCAAGCAACATTTCCATTTGATGCTGGATGTCTTCTGCTAATGAGCACCAGACTTAATAATTTACAAAGAAAAGCAGGTCAAATGTGAAATTGTTAGTGTGATATGGCTGCTGGTTTCATTTGTTTTGTAAATGGACTATTTCTAGGTTTTAAATTATTTGGTCTAACTAACACCCCCTTTTATTTACAAACATGCACACCAGAATCTAGGGGGAACAAAAAAGCATCTCTGAAAAAGTAAACTTAAGCTTAGAATAATCTTGTTAAACTAACCTAGAAAGTTAAAACCACACAAAACTAGATAGATCTACATCATAGGATACTACGCTGCTCGTAAGAACAAAGTCATACATAATATTCAGGGATATTTGGAAATGGCATTGTGTTAAATGGAAAGTAGTGCACAGAGAAGGAGCCAAACTGTGTTTAAAAAATAAAAAGTAAGCAGAAAAAAGATTGGAAGAACATACACTAAAATATTAAGAAGAGTTCTCATGGGAAAGAGATTATTGGTGGTTTTTATTTTATTCTTTGTATTCTTTTGTACTTTCCAAAGTAAAAGCTTATTATTCTTTATGTTATCACATATTCAATTAATAAAATCTGTTTTACTTTTATTTGATCACTGATCACTAATTATGTTCTCATAATGAGTTTTATATCAGATGTGTTCTGTTATCAATGCCAACATTTATTCATGATAGCTCTTTAGTTGTATATAATCTAGACCATTTCTCCAGGGTTGGTTGGTTTTTTAGTTAGTTTGTTTTTGTTTTGTTTTATTTTAATCTTTCCTAACATTGACATTTTTAACACCTGTGACAATTGTTTTGCAGAATGTCTTTTGATTTTAGTTTTCTGATTATTTCCTCCTGCTCAGATTCAGGTAAACTTTTTTATAAGGAATGCTACACAGGCCGTATTGCTTCCTTCTCCATACATCATATTGGGAGGCTTATAAGTCAGTGTGTCCAATGCCAAATCTGCTGCCTTGGTCAAGGTGGCATCTGCTAGCTTTTGTCATTCTTAAGGCATGCTTTCTTCTTTGAAATTCTAACTAAATTCCAGTGAACACTCCTTTAAGCTGGCTTCTGTGTCCTTTCCAATCTCCATATGTCTTGAAGGGCTCCTTGACTTTTGTCTGGAATGTTCCTAACTTGTACATTCCCTGTTCCACCCCTATTCACTTCTCTAAGAAGCCCTGGTTTCTTTCAGTGGGGAATAATATTGAAAAAACAAGATGTGGGTACTGGATACCGACCAGAATTCTAGTTCCTGTTAATAGGCACTGTTAAGAGATGCACTGCTAGCTAGCATCTAGTTAGATAGAGAGATAGATGATAGAGATAGATAGATAGATAGATAGATAGATAGATAGATAGATGATAGATAGATGATAGGTAGATGGATGCTAGATAGATAGATGATAGAGATAGAGGTTTTTTTTTTTTGGTTTGTTTTTTGTTTTTTTGTTTTTTAACAAGAAGCTATACCTCTAATACCAATCCCACTCCACAAGGTTCTTTGTTTCCTTTTCTATTTCATATTTGTACTCACTTCTCCCATGGTAAGAACCTAGTTCTCAATAGTATCAATATGTCCCTTTGTTTGCTCAGGCTTATAATATATATACTCAGATAATTGCTACATTCCTAGCACTACAAATATCAGACTATGTTATGTTTTCTTTGCAGTTTTTCCTGGTTTTGTTGTTTCTGTTGCTGTTTTGTCTTTAGAGTACATCCACCCAGGAGGTACCATCAGAGAGCTATGTTTAAAAGTGTATTAATTCCACTTTTGATCAAGCAAGTTAATTCTTCTGTGTGATTATGTTATCCACATAGTTTTACATTCTTTTGTTTCTGTTTGTTTTTCACATTGCAGTTTGCATTTTTTGCATTTTTCTTATTTACCTTTTTCTTTTCAAGATTTTATTTTTAGGTAGTCTCTTCACAACCCCAAGATCAAGTTGCATGCTCTACCAACTGAGCCAGCCACTTACTTCTAATTTACTTTTAAACATGGAAATTCTTTACGTAGTTTACAGTAAATTATTTACATAGTTCCAGAGTAAAATAATATAGTTAGAAGAGTCTTACTCTCTACCCTTCCCCTTCCCCTCAATCCCACCACCTCCCACCCCATGCAACCATCTTCTTTTATATCTGTTGGTTCCATTCTGAATGTCCTTTTTTAAGAAGTAGCCATCATAAAAATATCTATCAATTAATATCTTATTCACCTTTTACTCTTAAACAAAAAGTAGCATAGTAAATATTTTTCCCCACCTCGTTTTTTTCACTTTATAATATGTCCTGGAAGTAACATGATAGGATTCATAGAGATAATTTTTATTCTATCCTCTTCATTGTTCAATTCTGTGAATTGAATGGAGTTTATTCAACCAATGTTCTATAAATGAGAACTCTAATTGTTTCAAATATTTGCTATTAGAAATATTGCTGCAATAAATATCTCTGTGATGTTTTGTTTTGTTTTGTTTTGTTTTGTTTTGTTTTTGGAGATGTATTTTAAGGGCAAATTCCTAGAAGTGAGATTATTAGGTTAAAGAGTAATTTCATGTAATTATTTTTTTAGCTATTGGGAAATGCTTCACAATGTTTTCACATTTTTGTATTCTATCAGCAACATCAGTACACAATATCAGCAAGGTCAAACTCTCCAATTTTCACTAATCTGATAGATGAGAAATGGTATGGAGTAATTGTATTTAGTGTTCTCTTATTATGAGAGATGGTGAACTTTTTTTTATAAGTTCAAGGCTATTTGCATATTTTCTGTGGGAAATCTTTGTTCATGTCATTTGTTCACTTTTGTAATAAGTTTCTGATCTTCTATCCTTGCTTTTGAAGCAACCTTCACATATTACAGATAAAACACACTAATCTAGGGGCACCCGGGTGGCTCAGTCAGTTAAGAGCCTGACTCTTGATTTCAGCTCAGGTCATGATCTCACTGTTTGTGAGCTTGAGCCCTGCATCAGGCTCTGCACGGATAATGTGGAGTCTGCTTGGTATTCTCTCTCTCCTCTCTCTCTCTCTCTAAAAATAAATAAATGCACATTTAAAAAAAGACACACTAATCTACAGTATATGCTGCAAACATTTTCACTCATTTTTGGAAAATCGTCTTTTATTTCCCCCTTAGCCCATGGTCCTTTTTATGTTGTGCAATTTTAATTTATTTTTATTCTGTTGAAGTTATCAATCTTTTCAATTCTGCATCATACTTAATTATATCAAAAGAAAAAATGATAGGGAAAAACTTAAATAATGGCCTATCTTACTATACATGCTTTTTATTAATTTCAAAGTGTTGAAATGGTTATTAAGCCAAATAAATCTCTTCCTAACCAACATTTGTTAAATAAATTTTGTTAAATAAATTTCTTCTTAATCAATATTTGTTAAAGACAGGATTTTCCAAAAAGGAATAATCTTTTCAGTCCCTATGAGTCACCCACGATTAACGCAAAAGTAATGTTGAAGTGAATCAAAATCTGGGGCAAAGACAACTACATTTCTTGCCTGATTTTATATGTGTGTGTATAGTACACACACACACACACACACACACACACACACATATATATATATGTATATATAATTATAATGCAAGTTTACTTCTGTAGTTTTAGACCATTTACTCCAATCAGATCATGTATGCTTAAGAAGATTTTAGAAATACCTAAAAAGTGCCTTAGTCTTGGAAGGTGATTTTCCAGTCTCAATTCCTTTAATTTACTTCTTAGTCTGAAAAGGAAAAATGAACATTTGAGTTATATTCAATGATTGAATATTTTTTAATTATTAAATTAGTTTTTCATTTTTAACCAATTTCACATAATTTTGCAGATGTGTTTAACCTCACAATTTTACAGCCAGAGACTTCATTCCCAGGATCCCTCATAGTCCATGCATTCTTTTGAGGAAAAGTTTTTTATCTCTGTTTTTGGATGCTTTTATTAGTATATGACTAGAACCTTAGCAGAAGACATTGTTTTGCTTCCCAGTAATAGGAGTAATAAAAACGCAGTTGCATGAGATGCTATGGGGAACTCATTTATGAATACAGCACAGTATAATGGGAAAACTCTGAAAGAGGAATCAGGAGAGTAAAGATATTGCTGTTGTTCTGTCATTATATTTTAAGAGCTTTGACAATCAGTTCTGGTCTACAATATGCACATTTGTGAAATCTGAGAGTTGTGATTGACTAAATATCTCCCAAACTGGAAACTTCACAATTCTGTAATTGCAAGCCCTCCCCAAGCAGCCTCTATCCTCACAATTCTATCTTTAATGCTATTTGAACTTCCTCAACTACCTGTACTTCTTTTTTTTTTAAGTTTATTTATTTATTTTAAGAGAGAAAGTACAAGCGGGGGAGGGACAGAGAAAGAGGGAGAGAGAGAATCCCAAGTGGGCTCTTCACTGATAGCACAACCCCGATGTGGGACTCAAACTCACAAACCCATGAGATGATGACCTGAGCTGAAATCGAGAGTTGGATGCTTAACCGACTGAGCCACCCAGGTGTTCCTCACCTACCTGTACTTCTTAAATTTGTAAGTCCACTCACTTTTCTAAGAAAACGCTTCCCTTTGACTCTCTTACAAGGCCACAGAAATACTTGTATAATTCACACAAGTTTTCAAATCCCATAATAATTGGGGTTTACATACTTTTCTAGGTCAACTACCTAAGCCTTGGTATTTCTGGTTAAACCTGTGTGTGTGCACACATACAAGCACACGTCCACAAACAGCTGAAGGCACAAAGAAGTATGTAATAGCATATGAACCCCTTATAACTCTGAAATATACTATGATGAAGTATCTTAATCTCCTTCAGGGTTGGAAGGGTGTGTGTGACTTGACCTACAAATCTGGAGGGACTGAACATTGCCACCAGTTTAATATACTTATTTCAAATATAGTTCAGCTCGTAACCATTTTGCTCTCTAAAATAGCTCCCATTAGTCGAGCTTTCTTTCTGTCCCAAGAAGCTTAGTGGTCATTCTGGCCACTGGGCCAAAATAATTCTCCTTATAATATTTCTCCGTATGAGGCTTAATTTTGTGGCAAATGTCCACTAAGGAGAAGTTTTCTGAACAATAGTACTTGGGTGGATGCACTTTACCATTATACCAACTTGTAAAAGGCAGGTTTCCGTAACTTTACCAAATAATGCAGTAATAAAAGTAAAATGTGATTGAATGGTTTGTAGCACTCTTCAAGACCAGGACCATGACTAAATTGATATACATATCTTTTTCTTACTTTTTTAAGAGAAAGTACTTTGATAAATCTTGTAATATATCTAAAGTCAGCTCTGAAAAATACTTCTCTTCACTACTATCCACACATATTTTCAACACAGAATAATCAGAAACTGGAAAATTTCAAAGTTAGCTTGTTTTATTTTCTAAATCTCCATTCTGTATATATCTAAGCTCAAAACTATAAGATCTAGTATCAATCATATGCTTGCTTGGCATCTCAAAAGCGACCTGTTTTCAGTACAATTAGATTTGTAGAAATCATATCTCTGGTAGGCCATTTCCTATTTTAACTTGATTTTTATATATGTGCTGTTTTGGATATGCATATACATATGCATGTGTAACATATCTATATATGTCTATATTAAGCAGTGGCTGTATGAAAGAGATATTTAATCTAGGAATGTGGTTTCCTAGTAACAAGAATCACATAGAAGTTCTTCAAGAGCTTCATCTCTGCAATCATATGCTTTCAGTGTATTAGGAAGGCAAGAGCTTTCCAGAAGCAGTTTCATATTCTGCACAGGACATCTAACAATCAAAGTAAGGGTGCAATTATAGTAGAGAAGAGGGAGAAGAAAAATAGACACTCAGGCAGATTTCTTTGGGTCTGATTCAATTTTATAAAGTCACATAGAAGGAAACTCCCATAATAACAACAATATTACCAAAATGCTGTACATTGTGTGGAGTTTGAGAGGCTGAAGACTTATTTTCAGAGCTAGAAGTTAAAAAAAAATAGTTTCATTTCAGAGTGGGATTAAATAACTGGGACTTGTGGATAAAAAAATTGAATTATGTTCATCTTCCATTTTTTTTTCCAGAGGATAAAATAGACCAGTTATAGAATGCAGAGATAAAAGGCCATTTGCAAGTAAATGTTTAAAACTTGTCCTCCTGCCTGATATAAAACATTGGAGGCTAAGTGAGAGATTTTAGTCTAACATTTACTTCAAAAAATTGCACTTACTCATTTTTTTTCCTACAAAGTTCTCTCTGTTCAAGTGCAAATGTATTGTAGGTATTAAGCTTGAAGTTGACCAAGATTTAAAAACTTAAACATTGGGAATAGAAAACAAAGAAATGGAAAGCATTTCTTTAACTGTTCCAAGCACAAAGCGAGCAACATTTAGTAGTTTGAGTTCCCAAATTCTAATGTGAGCTATGTCAAAGTATGTGATCTTTATATATTACTTAACCTTTTCTGAATTTTGTTTTCTCATCAAGGCAATCTGTCTCAAAGTTGCCATCAAACACTCTGTATTACTCTGTGTAATATCAAAGATAACACAAAGTATTTGACTTGTACAAAGAGCATTGAGATAAGTTAATAGCATTGTCCTTGTGAAGACCATAGCTATGGATTAGTGGAAACAAGATTTTACTGAAAGGCATAATATTGTGTCCCAGACCTAGCTTCATCACCTGCAATTTAGAATGTTGTCATAATTCCTTGAAAATTTTAAAATTTCTAAAATGGCAATCTTGAAATGCTACCTCAGAGGATGATTAAGAAGATGAAACCAGGTAAACATATGTGAATTTTGTTTGCCAACTAAAGAGCGTTTATGAATATGTAATACCCTTAGGTAATATCATTTATGTTGAATAAATTCATAGATCCTTTCTGAAAACATTTAGTGCTGCTTTAAATAAGCAAATTAATCTGAACAAGTATAGAGTTAAAATGCAAGAGTTATATCAATGGACATTAGAAAACATGTTACCAACTTCACTAAATACTTGGATGATGTCTTGAGAGTCCTGATTGGCATCTTCCAAGTATCTGTTTGTGTGAACTTCAGTGTGCTCATTGCATAATGACTAATATACTTTAAAATAATGACATACCTAATTTCTGAGGTTCTTATTCATGTTGTACCAACATGCACATTACTAAGAGGTAATTTGCATGTAAATGAATTTAACTTCAGTAAAATATTTTAAAGATCTACTAGTTATTTAATAATTTGCAAATTAAGCAAATAAAAGTGATGGAAGCTTCTAATTTCATCAATGATGGAAAAAACACACGGACTAATTGACCTGCTGCTAACAATTATAAACCATGGGCAAAATATAAATACTTAGAGTTACTGGAAAGTAAGAAAAACAAGAACAAACTGGAAGAGGTTTAACCCTGAAAGAATAGAAACTGTCTGTGTAAGATGCAGTCTTCCCTTAAGGGAAGTCTCAGGTCCGCGAGACATGCCTTTGACAGAATTCAAGGAAAAAAGCTACTTGTCAAACAGTAGATCCAAATTAGATTCATAGATCTAGGAGTAGATAGAATATGAAGAGATAATCCCAAAAAAAGAGAGACCCACAGAGATTCTGCATGCAAACCCTTCCCAAATCATTGACTCCTAAACTATGCATGCACAGAATGAGACAACAATGAATCTCTCTGGGAAAACCAATGTCTGGAAAGCTGAAAGAATTATACTGAGATATTAGTTGCTGCTGGAGAAACAGGTTTGGAGTGTGACTTTCACCATGTGAGCAAATGGATTGTAGTTTGAATCTCATCATTTGGTAAATACCTCAGGATCTCCACTGACAACATAAGGGTCACATATTGGGAGTAAAGACTGCATCCAAAGACTAAGGGGGTTGCCATAAAACTCAAAACAAACAAACAAACAAACGAAAACAAGAAACAAAACACACGCACAAAAAACAAAACCAACCTCTCTTAAGAAAGCCTAAAAATAATCCCTTCAAAGATCAAGTAAACTGCTTATAATTTACTTGCATGCTTGTATAAATTGCAGCACTGAAATTTCAGAAGACAGTAGCAGATTTCATATTCTTTACAATACATCATGTCAACTACTAAAAAAAAGCAAAAAGCAAAAACAAAAATCCTACTATAAAATCCCAGATTTGTACAGAAATAAATCACTGACACAAACCTGTATATGACCCAGATATTGAAATTAGCAGTCAGGATTTTAATATAATTATAATAAACACACAAAAATAAATATAGAATAATATGGGTAAAATGGTGGAAGTGATGGAAAATTTCAGAAGAGCTACAGAACTATAAAGAAGAAACAAATGGAAAATGTAAAACTGAAAAGACACAATATCTGAAATCAAACATTCATTACATGTGATTAACATCAGATGGCACAAAAGAGGAGAGAGGATCAGGATATATGAATGCAAGTCAACAGCAATTATCCAAACTAAAATATAGAGGGAAAGTTGGCTGAGAAGTATGAATAGAGCCTCAATGGTCAATATGACAGTATCAAATAATAGAACATACAGGTAATTAGAGTCCCAGAAGGAGAAGAATGAAAGGTGTAGGGAAAAAATATTTGAAGTAATACTGACTGAAAAAAATTAAATTTGACCCCCCAAAAAGCAACATACAGATGCAGGAATATCAGTGAACCCAAGGCAGCATAAATGAAGAGGAAAATACACCTAAGGCGCATAATAGTCAAATTGCTAATAACCAGAGGAAAATACTAAAAGCAGCCAAAAGAAAGAAAAATTATATACAGAGGAACTATAATAAGAACACTGCTTATTTCTCTTTAGAAACAGCATAAATCAAAGAGAACATAATAACACTCCAAAAATCACAAAAGAAAAAAAAAGCTATATCCAGGAAAAATATCTTTAAAAATTTAAGGCCCCCCCAAAAAAGACATTAACATATAAACAAAAGCTGCTAGAACTTGTCACCAAAGATATACACTAAAATGTTATTAATTAAATGTCTTACACTTACAGTAAATGACTCCAGATGGATTATTTTTTGGTATAGGAACGAATGACGAACATTAGAATTGGTAAACATGTAGATAGATACTTGTATATCTTTTCTTAAATTTACTAAAAGTAAATTATTAAATTAGAATTATAAGAGCAATGTATGCAATGTTTAAAACATACGTGTTAAAGCATGACAAAATAGCACAAAGAATAGGAGAGATATAAATGGAATTATACTGTAATAAGGATCTTAAATTATATATGTAGTGATTAAATATTAATCCATGATATAGTAGCATTAGTAAAGAATGCACATTGTAGCCGTTAGAGCAATTTGGAGAAAGACTGTCAAGAGAGACACATTTTCTCACCCTAAATTGTAAAAGTAATTTATCATTCCCCCTTATCTTAGTCCTTTTAGGAAGAATAACAATTTATTTAAGGGGCATTAAATATTTATATATAATGGAAAAGAACAGATTTATTTATTTATTTATTTATTCAGCTGACCATTGATAAAAGTCAAAGAAAAATTTTCTTCCCATCAGTATACATTACTGAAGATCTCTGTGTTGGTCCAAAGCATAAAGGGAGAATTAAGAAAATGTCTCTTACAATGATCTAGAACCCAATATCATGTACAAATTTTCTGAAATAATCAATTACCCATGTTAGAATAAATAAATTCAAAATTTCCAAAAAGAGGGGGTTTATCCATTGGATTCTATAACAGATATAAATAGTTGCTCACCAACCCCTCCACCCATTTCTCACCCTTGTTGTAAACAAGTATTCTCTTAGACCATCTTTAATTTTCATGTAAGATATACTGAATATGGTTAGAAGATGAGACACAGTACCTCTTAGTCTTTAGCATCAGTTGCTAATTCAAAACCCAAGGTTAAAGAGTAGAACCAGGTCCCCAAGAATCAAGAAAATAACCATGATGGATTTAAAGGTTAATGAAAAAGGTTTTTTTTTTAATGTTTATTTATTTTTGAGAGAAACAAGAGAGGCAGAATGCAAGCAGGGGAGGGGCAGAGAGAAAGAAGGAGACACAGAATCTGAAGCAGGCTCCAGGCTCTGAGCTGTCAGCATGTACCCCAACGCAGGCCTCAAACTCAGGGACCGGGAGATCATGGCCTGAGCTTAAGTCGAATTCTCAACTGACTGAGCCACCCAGGCATCCCTGGATCTAAAGGTTTTTACTTGCTCTAGTCATCTGTAGCTGAGACACGTTCTTCACTGCATCATATTCGCTATGGTTCCCCATCTGAAATAGGGAATTATCTCCAAGTGACTTATGTATAGAAGAGGCCTTTTCATGAGGAAGTGGGCACCATTATTTACTGATAGCAGAAATGGCATAGTTTTTGGACATTTCCCTCTCCCAAGGAACACTTGTTTCAAATATTTAACAAGAATTGGGAGAGTCAATTAAAGATGAAGCTCTCTGGTCAATGTCTAACGGGCATACATATTTAAATGGTTGTATGGGACTCCTCCTGCTTTTGATAACATTTCATTAAATAATTGCGTCAACATTACATTTTTGAAGCTACTGTGCCATGGTACTCATGGGAAGAGAGACTGTATAACTGTAAGAATAAGTCCCAAATATTTTCTCAAAATAATTTTTCTTTATAAAAAAAACCTGACTGCTTATTTATTTTTGAGAGACAGAGCACGTGTGCATGGGAGCGGCAGAGAGGGAAGGAGACACAGAATCTGAAGCAGTCTCCAAGCTCTGAGCTGTCAACAGAGCCCAATGCAAGGCTTGAACCCACAAATCATGAAATCATGACCTGAACTGAAGTCAGACACTTAACTGACTAAGCCCCCCAGGCACCCCTCTTAAAGTAGATTCTAAAGTTGCCACCAAACCTACAGAAGTAGAAACTTAAAACCTACAGATTTTAGGTATAAATATAAGCAGTAAGAAAATTTGTAGATACTATAGTAGAATGTCTGATTTTGAGGTTCACAAATTTTGTTGAGAAAATGTTAGCTTCAAGCTATAGTCTTAAGTTGCAGCTTCATAAATTGTTGGCTGAACTTTGGGTGGAATGATTTTTTTGCCTGAACACTGGAAATTGTCCTGCAAATACTCAGTTTTTGGTGAATTCATGTCTAGTTATTCTTTTTAAATAATTTCTTAAGGAAATTATAACTTTTAATTGATTATATTCTTAATCTGTGGTGGTCTTATTTCAATATCTTTTAAAACTAACCTAATTTGTTTATATACTAAGAAGAAGAGACAGGAGTCAAGACACAGGTACAATTCCATTTAAAATGATTCACTTATCTTTTAGTGAGCCATTCGTATTCACTGTAATTCTGATAGAATATTGTAGTCCAGACATAAGAAATACAGAAAAAAAACATACAAACAAATAAACAGCAACAAAAACTCTGACTCTATAAAGCTCAAAATAGGAAGTTTCTATTTATGGCTATGAAAATAAAGGGAAATGTTTAAATATGATAAACGGTCTAATCTTAATATCTTCAAAGTAAGCATGTACATGGGGTGGAGAAGTGCTTGCTAATAAGAAATAATACGTGCTTATTATAAAATGATTTTTTTAAGACACTGCAAGTAAGAACCACCCCAGAGGTACCTGGATGGCTCAGTAAGTTAAGCATCAACTCTTGATTTTGGCTCAGGTCATGATCTCACTGTTTGTGAGATCAAGCCCCATGTCAGGCTCTGCGTTGAAAGTGTGGAGCTGTTTGGGAATCTCTCTCCCTCTCTCTGTGCCCCTCTGCCATTCATCCTCTCTCTCTGTCTCTCAAAATGAATAAATAAACTTAAAAAAGTAAAGTAAGAATCACCCCAATCCCACCATACAGACAAAACCATTGTCAACATTTTGGTGGGGAATATGCTTATAGTCTTTTACACATACACAGTATATCTGTAATTTTAAGTAACCAGAACATTACTCAATAAGCTTTTTAATAATGTAATTTTCTTAATAACATGTTGCAGATGTATCTCCAGCATTCATTTTCATAAGATGAATATTTTCCATAATTGTTCAAGAAAGTGAAGCAAAACCTGTCAGTAAGTCAGTACCTGAATGCTGCCTAACATACAATAACCAATTGGTAAATGCTGACTAATCATAACCTATTACTAAATAAAATGAAATAAAAGTAAACTAAAAACATTTTAGATTGAAAAAAGTAATTATTTACTTACATAAAAGCTTAGTTTATCACTCAAATGGTTTTAAATCTGATGGGTTCACCAGGCTTTGAATGGGGATGATGGGGTTTAACAAATAAAGAGAGAGCACCACAAGGCAATAAAATTACCAGAAAGAATTTACATAGTCATGCTTTCTTGTGTTACCTGAGAGGTGCCATGAACTGCATCCCAAATTTTCTAACGGGGATTTTGTTTTAATTAGAAACTGACATGGTTTATAAAAGGATATTAACTATGTTGCTTCCTCTGAGTTTCCCCTTGGGAAGTTGACTTATAAACTGTTTATTTTTATATTTAACTGCTTAGCAGCTGTTGTTACAGGAGCAACTATGTCTTATTTTTATAGGAACAGAATTAGTTTTAACTTTACAGTATATTTGCTTAATATACCAGAACTCATTAGTAGAAATTGTTATAAGACTCTCTTGCCCTATGTTGGTCAGAGGCCTCTATGTTTTAAATTTTTATTGTTATTTTTAAATGTTTACTTTTTATTTTTGAGAGATAGAAAGAAAGTGGGGGAGGGGCAGAGAAAGAGGGGGACAGAGGATCCCAAGTGGGCTCTGCTCTGACAGCAGAGGACCCGATGCTGTAGGAATGGAACTCACAAACCATCAGATCATGACCTGAGCTGAAGTAGGACACTCAGCTGACTGAACCACCCAGGTACTCTGGCCAGAGGTTTTTAAAAACAATCGACACTTGGGGCGCCTGGGTGGCTCAGTCGGTTGGGCGTCCGACTTCAGCTCAGGTCACGATCTCAAGGTCTGTGAGTTCGAGCCCCGCGTCTGGCTCTGGGCTGATGGCTTGGAGCCTGGAGCCTGCTTCCGATTCTGTGTCTCCCTCTCTCTCTGCCCCTCCCCCATTCATGCTCTGTCTCTCTCGTCTCAAAAATAAAATAAACGTTAAAATAAATAAATAAATAAATAAATAAATAAATAAATAAATAAAACAACCGACACAAAGAGTGGCAAATTTCAGCAGCTAATGAGACTTTTATGGATAAAACTCTGAACCTCACGTTTGTGAATTGTATCCAACTATTCTTTAAATGGTTATTTTATAGAGGTCCTTTACTTTTACAGGCCAGGAATATAGTATTCACTCATTCTTTATTTCATTTATCCTTCATTTATTAACTCAATTATTCAGTGACTAAGGAACAATCATATATTTATATATATACTGCTATGGACTAGGGATTGTTGTAGATGTTGTGGATATTATTGTAAACAAGACCGATAAGATCCTTCGGATCACATGTTTAGGATTTATAAAGAAATATGGACAAATAAACAAGTAATTATGTATAATTTAAGAAGAGTGGAATATTATGCCCTTAACAAAATATGTCGTTGAGAACAGCTTGTAGAACAGTGAATTAAACTGAACGCAGATGATTGAGTAGGAATTAGCCAAGTAAATGCAAATTAGGATTGCTTCACGTCAAAGGAAAATTAAAAATGGAGAACTGGAATCAAGAGAAGGGGTTGAAATGAAACTAAAAGCACTTCTAATGTCCGGGACAAAGTATTCCAGTTGGTAAATTATGAAAGACAAGGCAAGTAGTGCCTTGGGCCTATGTCATAAAGACCCATGAACTTACATAAAGGGATGTGAGCTTTATCTAAAGATTCATTGACAGCCACTGGAGGATTTTGAGTAATACTGTGATATGATCGGTTTGTCATTTGTAAAGAGCAGTTCAACTATGTTACAGATAATGATTTTAATTAGAAGATATTTCAGTAAACCACAGGAGAGAAATGGTAGCCTGAATACATGAGGAGGCAGTGTAGATGAAGAGAACAATTATTTCCAGAAGTTGCTGATTGGATGGGGCAATCACTCGCATTGAGATTGGGGATAGCATGCCAGTCAAGACTTTCTTTTTTTTTTTTTTAAAGTTGAGGTTTAATTTTCATACCAAATTTAAAAATCGGGTTTAGGAGTACAGTTTGAAGAGTTATGACAGATGTACATACCCATATAAGCACCACACCAATTGAGATACAGCCCAGTAAGTTTCTTCATGTCCATTTCTAGTGAAACTCCATCCCCAAAGGGAACTGCTCTTCTGATTTCACCAGTTTAGTTTTGCTTGTTTTTGAACTTTATATGAATGGAATTTCACATTATTTAGTCTTGTGCATCTGGCTCCTTTCATTTAGCAAAATGTTCCAAAGATTATCCATATTGAGTTTATCAGTTTATGATTTTTCATTCTTGTATTATCATTATCATCAAATAAAAGACAAAAATCTTTCAGAAAAGTTAAATTGCCTTCCCAAGATCATACACAAACTAATGGAGCTGAGGTCTAACTCCAGGAAAGTTCTAGTGGAAATGCTGAATTTGAGGAAAAGATGCAGTACGAGGTATTCCAAGGGAGTAAAATGACAGTTCTGAAGAATGAGAAAAGAGAGAAAACTAAGGAAATACAGAAAAGATTGCTGAGCAATGCGAGGGCTTGCATTGCAGTTAGAGACCAAGAAATACAGCAATTTTGTTTGTATACATGATTATCTCCAGCAGTGGTTGGCACCCCAGTGGTAGGGGATATGTGATCAGGGGTTGTTTAGGCGTTTGAGATCAGTTGGTCTGGAATTTTGGTTTTGTAAGGCAGATAGGACTAAAAAAACCCCAATAGGTCAAAAAGATATGGCCAAGGAATAGTTAAAATGGTTGACTTAGCTGGCTAGGGAAGAGAGTAAAGACAGAAGAATGTAGGTAGAGACAACATAGAAGATACAAAGACCTGAAGATCAAACTGTGGTTTAATAGAAGGAATTAAATGAGAGAGCAAAAAGGAAATAAAGTTTTGGTCAGAGAGAGGAATGTTTGAATTAATTCTTTCAAAAGAGATAATGTTTATTTTCAGATAATGGCATGGCCAAGGTATAGCCATAAGCTTAGGTGTGTGAGGTACCATTAAAGATGAGAGGATCCAAGAACTGAGAAGCCATATTGTTGAGTAACTGTTTACGTTCCCAAGAATGTAAGCAGAACTCGGTGTAGAAGGAGTCTATGAGCCATGTGCTAGGAAATTTGTAGTGAGGAAGACATGTAAATGTTCATAAGTCAGTTGAGATATGTCCCAAAGGATCAGGTTCTTTTTTTTTTTTTTTTTTTTTTGCTTTCATTCACGAAAGTCTATTAGTTTAAATTAGGATTTATTCTTTGTGTCATAAAAGTTTTTTTGGGTTTTGACAAATGCATAATGTCATATATCCTATATTTTGGAATAGTATAGAATAGTTTCACATACTTAAAAATCTGCAGTTCCCCAATTCATCTCTCCTAACCATGTCCTCCCTCTACCCCACAGCTCCTCGGCAACCACTGATCTTTTCGTCCTCTCTACAGTTTTACTTTTTTCAGAATGTCATATATGTGGAATGATACAATATGTAGCCTTTTATGATTGGCTTCTGTTACTTAGCAAAACGTATTTCAGTTTCCTCCATATCTTTTTGTGGCTTCTGAGCTCATTCTTTATATTGCTGAGTAATATTCCATAGTGTGGATGCACTACATATTTTTTTAATCTATTCTCTTATTGAAGGATACTGTGGCTGCTTCCAGAGTTTGGCAGTTATACACAAAGCTTCTATAATCATTCATGTGCAAGTGTCTATGTGAACATATGTTTTCAAACACCTGGGGCCATGATTGCTGAATCATATCATAATGCTATGTTTAGCTTTAGAACATACTATCACGCTGTCTTCTGAGGTGGGTATACCCTTTTACATTCCCATCAGCAATGAATGACCATTCTTATTGTTCCACATCCTCATCAGCATTTGGTATTGTGTATGTTTTGGATTTTGGCCATTCTAATAAGAGTGTAGTGGTATCTCGTTGTTTTAATTTGCAATTCCCTAATGACATGAGTTTGTAGTTTTCCTCATTAGATCATCTATGTATTTTGTTGAATTCATATCTAAGTATTTCTTTCTTTAGGGAGGGAAGATGTTAAGGTAAGTGGTATTGTGTTTCTTTTTTTTTTACATTTATTTAGTTTTGAGAGAGAGAGAGAGAGGGAGACACAGAATCCGAAGCAGGCTCCAGGCTCTGGGCTGTCAGACAGAGCCCGATGCGGGGCTCGAACCCACAAACCATGAGATCATGACCTGAGCTGAAGTTGGACGCTTAACTGACTGAGCCACTCAGGCGCCTTTATGGTATTGTGTTCCTAATTTCAAATTCCAGTTTTTTCATAGCTGTGATATAGGAAGCAAGATTCGCAAGGTTAAGGTGTTTTATAGTGTTTATCTTTCTTTTTTTTTATACCAAGTTGAGAATGTTCTCCTTTATTCCTAATTTCCTGAGAGTTTTTATCAAAATGGGTATTGGATTTTATCAAATGTATTTTCTACATCTATTAATACAATTGTGTGATTTTTCTTTTCTAGCTTATTGACTTGATGAATTACATTAACTGATTTTTTAATAAATTTCTTTAAGTTTATTCATTTTGAGAGAGACAGAGATAGTGCAAGTGGGGGAGGAGCAGAGAGAGAGAGAGGGAGACAGAGAATCCCAAAGAGTCTCTGCATTGTCAGCTTGGAGCCTGATGTAGGGCTTGAACTCATGAAACTGTGAGATCATGACCTGAGCAGAAACCAAGAGTTGGATGCTCAACCAACTGAGCTACCCAGGCACCCCCATTAATTGATTTTTGAATGTTGAATCAGTCTTGAATATTTGGGATAAATCCTACTTGGTCATGGTGTATAATTCTTTTTTTTAAATTTTTTTTAATGTTTATTTATTTTTGAGACTGAGAGAGACAGAGCACGAATGGGGGAGGGGCAGAGAGAGAGGGAGACACAGAATCAGAAGCAGGCTCCAGGCTCTGAGCCATCAGCCCAGAGCCTGACGCGGGGCTCGAACTCACAGACCATGAGATCGTGACCTGAGCTGAAGTCGGACGCTTAACCGACTGAGCCACCCAGGCTCCCCTAAATCTTTTTTTAAATATGAGAATGTATATCATTGTTTATTTAAAAAGCAGATGAAAATTGGGATGGCTGGATGGCTCAGTAGGTTAAGCATCCGTCTTCGGCACAGGTCATGATCTCACAGTCCATGAGTTTGAGCCCCACATCGGTCTCTCTGCTGTCAGCATAGAGCCTGGAGAAGATCCTCTGCCCACCTCTTTCCTTGCCCCTCCTCCTCACGCATGTGCATTCTCTCTCTCTCCTCCCCTCAAAATAAACATTTAAAAACAAATGAGAGTAAATAATCTAAATGTCTAGCAATAGCAGATGGCTAAGTCCATTCTTTCATTCATATGATAGGATATTATATATCCATTAAAATGATCAAGGTCAACTTTTGACTTGGAAGTATATTCTTGAGATAGTGTTAATTTATTTTTATTTTAATTTATTTGGGAGAGAGATTGAGTGTGCATGAGCAGGGGAGAGGCAGAACGAGTGAGAGAGAAGTGATTCCAAGCAGACTCTGCACTCGCCGCACACAGCTGAATGCAGGGTTTGATCCCATGAACTGTGAGATCATGACCTGAGCCAAAATCTAGAGTGGGACACTTAACCGACTGCGACACACAGGTATCCCAAGATGGTGTTAGTTCAAAGTAAGTTGTGAAATACATAGTATGGTCCAATTTTGTGAAAAATAGACATTTATGGGGACGCCTGGGTGGCTCAGTCGGTCAAGCGTTGGACTTCCGCTCAGGTCATGATCTCACATTTTGTGGGTCCGAGCTCTGTGTGGGACTCTGTGCTGACAGCTCAGAGCCTGGAACCTGCTTAAGATTCTGTGTCTCCCCCTCTCTCTGCCCCTCTCCTGCTCATGCTCTGTCTCTCTCTGTCTCAAAAAAAGGCATTTAAAAAAATAAAAAATAAACATTTATAAATTTTCACAATAAAAAGACAGGAAGTATGTCCATAAAATATTAACAGTGGCTATTTCTTTAAGTTTATTTATTTATCTTGAGAGTGAGAGCAAAAGAGAGAGAGAGAGAAAGAGAGAGAGGGAGAGAGAGAGAGAAGAATGGGGGGCAGAGAGAGAGAGGAAGAGAGAATCCTAAGCAGGCTTTGCACTGTCAGTACAGAGTCTGATGCTGGGCTCTAGTCCACAAACTGGGAGATCATGATCTGAGCCGAAATCAAGAGTTGGATGCTTAACTGATTGAGCCACCAGGTCACCACAACAGTGGCTATTTCTAAATGGTGATATGTGTAATTAAAATGCTTTTACTTATGAATATTTTCTAACTTTTCTGAAAAGAACATGTATTAATTGTAGGAGCAAAGCGGGAGAAAACAGAAGCTCCACCCTGGTGCTCCTGTATTATACTTTTTATACATTACTGGATTTGATTTGCTCTTTTGTTAAGGATTTTTGCATCTATATTTATTAGAGACATTGGTTTGTAGTTTCTTATGTCTTTGTGTAGTTTTGGTATTAGGATAACGCTAGCATCATAGAATGATTCAGGAAGTGTTTCCTCTGTTTCAATATTTTTATAAGGTTGTAGATAATCGGTACCATTTCTTCCTTAAATGTTCGGTAGAATTCACCAGTGACACCACCTGGGTCTTATGCTTTCTTCTTTGTAAGATTATTCATTGTCAGTCCAAATCCTTTAATAGATATGAATCTCTTCAAATGGTCTACCTCTTTGTGTGAGGCTTGGTAAATTTTGGTTGTCAAAGAATTGGTTCATTTCATCTAAGCTATTAAATTTGTGGGCACAGACTTGTCCATTGTCCATTATATTCCTTTATTATACTTTAAAATCTGTGGAATCAGTAGTGATTGACACTCCTACATTTCTGATATTAGTAATTTGTCTTCTGTCTTCTTTTCTCAGATGGCCTGAATCGAGATTTATCAATTGTATTGTTCTTTTCAAAGAACCAGCTTTTGGTTTCATTGATTTTCTTTATCACGTTCCTGTTTTCTATTCCATTGATTCGTTTCTTAATTTTTATTATTTCTTTTCTTTTCAGGTTTTAGATTTGCATTGGTCTTCTTTCTCTAATTTCTTAAGGCAGTAATTTAGATTATTGGCTTTAGTTAGGTTTTATTTCATATCTAATCTATGCATTTGATGGTTTTTTTTAATGTGTTTTTTTAATTTTTTTATGTTTATTTATTTTTGAGAGAGACAGAGACAGAATGCAAGTGGGTTAGCGGCAGAGAGAGAGGAAGACACAGAATCCGAAGCAGGCTTCAGGCTCCAAGCAGTCAGCACAGAGCCCAATGCGGGGCTTGAACCCACGAGCTGTGAGATCATGACCTGAGCCAAAGTTGGACGTTCAACCTACTGAGCCACCCAGGAGCCCCAATGCATTTGATGTTTTAAATGTCCCTCTAAGCACTGCTTTTGCTGCATCCCACAAATATGATGTTTTTGATGTTGTAGTTTCATATTCACTTTTTAGCGGCTGCCCTGGTGTTTGTAATGTAGCTTTACAACTAATCTAAACCCACTTTCAAGTGACACTATACCACTTCACAGGTAGTACAGAATATAGCAGAGTATTCCCAACTGATCCATTCCATCCCTTATAACATTGCTGTCATTTATTTTGTTTCTTCATCAATATAACTACTCAATGCATTGTTCCTATTATTATTTTGAACAGTTATCTTTTAGATCAATGAAAAATTTTTTTAAATTTACCTTCATCTAGTCCTTCCCCAATACCTTTCTTTATGTAAATCTGATTCTCTGACCTATATCATCAAAAGAACTTCTTTTGACATTTTTTGCAAGGCAGGTCTAATAATGACAAATTCCTAGTTTTTGTTTGTCTGAGACAGTATTTCTCCTTCAGTTTTGGAAACTGGTTTCACTGGATACAGAATTCTAGATAGGGGAGACTTTTTATTTTCTTTTAAGTCTTTAAATATTTCACTCTACTCTCCCCTTGCTTGCGTGTTTTCTGAAGAGAAGTTCAATGTAATTCATATCCTTGTTCCTCTATAGGTAGGGTCCCCCATACCCTAACTTCTTTCAAGATTTTCTCTTTGTATTTGGTTTTCTATAGTTTGAGTATGATATGCCTAGGTGTACAATATGTTTTGTTTTCATTGTTGTCCTGCTTGGGGCTCTCATCATACTTGGATCTATGTTTTGATGTCTGTCATCAGTTTTAGAAACATCTATGCCATTATCACTTCAAATATTTCTCTTGTTCTTTTCCCTCTTCCTTCTCTTTCTGTATTCCAGGTCATGTTGTTCCTTTCATAATTTACCCCAGTTTTCTTGGAAATTTTATTTCTTTTTATTTTAATTATTATTTTCTGTTTGCATTCAGTTTGAGAAGTGTCTACTGACATATCTTCAAGTTTACTGATTGTCATTGTCATGTCCAGTCATAACAATGATTCACTCATCAAACGTGCTCTTCATTTCTGTTGATGTTTTTTATTTCTAGAATTTTCTTTTTCTTCTTTCCATCTCTCTGCTTACATTACCTATCTGTTCTGGCCTGTTGTCCATTTTTTTCCCCCATTACTGCCCTTAGCATATCAATCATGGGTGTTTTAAATTCCTGTTCTGATGACTCCAAAATCTCTGCCACATCAGAATCTGGTTCTGATGTTTGCTTTGTTTTTTCAGACTGTGCTTTCCTTGCCTCTTAGCATGGTTGTACTTTTTCTATTGAATTCTGCAAATGACGGATTGGGTAAGAGTAACGGAGGTAAATAAGCTTTTAATGAGTGGTCTATGTCTGTTCGGCTAGGAGTTAGGCTGTGTTTAACATTTACTGTAGTCATGTCAGAGAGGTTTCCATTTTCTCTACTGGCCTCATTTTTTGTTTACTCTGTTGTGTTTGATTTCCCTAGAAACTCCTTAAGGAGCGTGTATGTCTTACAAATCTCTTAAATGTGATGCACTGCAAATATGCAAGGGTCATGTGGTATGAGATGCTGGGGAGGGAGCATTCCATACTTATAATCCTGTGACTAAATCTCCATTTTCAGGGAGGGAAAGGGTGACCTTCAGTACAGCTTCCTAGCCATTTTATTTCTCCACTTATAGGAGACAGGAACACAGAGGGGGGCTGAAGTTGGTTTATTGCCCTTCCCCCAGGTCAGATGACACTCTGGTAAGGTAGTCTCCTTTGAGGACAGAATTTTGTTAAGGAAAACAGGATGTTCTAAGTGTATTTCAAAATAGTTACTTTTCTCTTGCTCCTACCTGAAGCACAAGAGTTTTCCCCAATCTTCAGCGTGAGAACCTGGTGGGGTTCTTGGAGGTAACACTAATGAAAGTGGGAGGGTTTATGGTTGGGCCCCAACTGGTTTTAACTCTGAAGGTAGCCCACACTCAGCCTCCAGCATTTTGCTGATTACTGTTTAAATGTTCCTATCAGTCTCTGGCTCCAGCAGCTTCTGCTTCCAGTCAACCATGATTCTCCGCATTAGCCTGTCATTAGCAATTTACATAGTAACCTCAACTCTCTGATTCTTAGAAGAATTGTTGATTTCCAATTTTTTTTCATTATTTTCCTTGTGTTGACAACTTCCAAGCTCTTCATATGTCAAGATAGAAAACTATTGGGTCTTTTTGTTTGTTTGTTTTTGTTTGTATGCTTGTTTGTTTTTAATAGAGCAAGAGGAATAAGATTCTGGAAGTGGATGTTTGCAAAGGGATATGATGCCATTTGTTGACTTTGAAAGAAGCTAAGAAAACTCAATATTGCTTTCTGAATGGCCTGACTCAGTATAGGGAAAACTGGGGAAGTTAGCGAACTCACAGCAATGGCTACTTAATGAATCCCTGTACTACCCCTAAAATATTAGCTATCTTAAGTGAACATTTGGCAAGTATTAAATCACAGTCAATTCATGATTGAATTCTGTGACAACATTTGAAGTGCCAATATTCCACGGAATTACAGAGATCCATACACTTTAGATGCCAGGTGTGCAGGTGGTAGAATTGACACTTGGTTGAGAAAATGTTAAAGTATAATGTGCATTCTTGTTTATCAGGTCCCTTCTATGTGAACAGAGTGTCAGTATATTCATAACAGAAAAAGTCTGTATGATCCAGTCACCTTGCAAGTTCTTATTATGGCAGGTGAGCACGCAAGCAATTATACCCATAAACACACATATATATAATGTGTGTGTGCGTGTGTATGTATCAACTTTCAAAACAACAGGCACAAACATACAACCTTTCATTCTACTCAGATATTTTATGAAACATTTAATTTCCCTAGATCGTCTAAACTATCAGAGTACCAGTTGGTATTTTTTGAATTACTCATATCTGCTCTGTACCCTAGAGGCAAATCAGAATTTTTTGAGTGTACCATACTTATGAATTTATTTATGACACTACTTATCCAAAAGTTGTAGCTTCTTTTTCAGGTTGCAACTATGTCATGATGCTAAGCACTGATAAAAAAGCATAGAGAAAAGTAAAAAGACCACTTACCTTTGAGGAGCACACTTCAGTAATTTCTTACACATGACTTTCTTGATGCCTTATCTCATTTAATCTTTCCAACAACCTTTGATGATAAATATTATTTTCTTTACCTTAAAATGGGAGAAAACATGGCATCAAGGTAAAGCAATTGCCATTTTAAGCTTGCCCTTCAAATAGTTTCTTTCTATGAAGTAAAAGTTGAAAAAAATTGTACATGATGTGAAAAGCCTCATATTTTTCTTGGCCAGTTTTCTGGTGAGATGAAAGTAGAATGTAGCCATGATCAAAGGAGAACAATAGAAACTAAAAGTTATTTAACCTCCACACTTCAAATATAAGCATACGCATGAAGGCAGTATGCATACTGGTTAAAAGGGCAGACTTTAAATGTAGACTGAACTATTTTTGAATTCTGGTTCTGTTTATACTCGCTTCATGACCTTGGCCAGATTACTTAACTTCTTGAAGTCACTATTTTCTCATTTGTCAAGTAAAGACAATATAGGTCAATTTTCTTATTTGTCAAATAGATTGAGCAGAGTTGAGGTGGAAGTTAATATATGTGAGGTGCCATTTATATTTGAAAAATTCACAAATAGAGGTTATTAATACTATTGATACAGAATTGTAGTAAGGAATACTTCTTTATTCTCCAGGATTGGTGCATGTACTATTTATATACTTTTCAGACCCTCTTCTTCATTACCTGATAGATATTGAAAATTCCAGTAAGTGAGACAAAAATAAATAGAGTTGAATAATTTTCCTAATTATTTCTGAAAGCATTATATCTTTAAATATCATTTAAAAATGGGAAAAAATGTTCTATTTGCTCTTTGATGCTTTCTATCTCAAGAATTCAACACTACCCTGCATTTAGAAACAAGCTACAAAGTACTGTGAAATAGGATGTCACAAAGCTAATTTATTTCTCTAGCTTTTTTAACCAAATGGTGTGGTTTCTTTGACTTTGTATGTGCAGAAAATTTAGCATTTAATTTTAAAATTGAAGAACATGTATTTAATTTCTGAAACATTTATTACCTTAATATGTTCATTAAGGTTGTCAAAAAAGAAAGCTTAAAGAACCCTTGTCTCAGCTAAGAAATTAAATCACTAAACAATGATTGCTAAATTATGAAGCAATCAATTGAGAAAATTACACAAAATATTAAGTTCACTCCAACTTATCCATTTTATTTGTGCTTAATGGATATTTTTCTCATTTTATGCTATAACATATACAAATCATAATGTGCTTTAATGAACACAAATTCTATGCTCAATATAATAAATAGCAAAAACTAAAACAATATTTCTTGTTGGATCTGAATCAAACATCTAAATTTGACAAGCATGTTTTAATTTAAAGGATGAATTTCTAAGGTAGCTTAATAAAAATGAATCATTCCTTAAACCTTAACACCTTAATTATTTCTTATACTCAGTTAGAAAACAACTTCAGTTTAAAATCGATAGTTACCCATGTAATCAATAAACATGATTTTCTAATATAATTTTTATTGAACAGATGAAATTTGGACCATTTAATTAAATTGCACCATGTACTTAGTATTGATGGGCTTCTTTAGCCACAATTAGATAAGAGCTTTACTTTAAAATTTAGTGTTACCTATGCTTCACAGAATAATCAATAAATATGTTTTCCAATATTTGTTTGGAAAATAAACTTTATTATGATAAAGATTGTTTACAAGCTTTGAATTTAGATTGTCATTTAAATAATTACATTTCTTATTTGTTATTTGTGTAGCTAAGTCAAATTACAGAGCATTGTGATCAAAATAATTTGCTGGGAAAAAAATAACTTGCTGGTACCATAGAGAGAATTAAGAAAATGAAAACCTAGAGGAAAATGTGGTATCTATAGCAACAGACTTAGTATAAATTAGAAAGGTCTATTCACCTCCAATTCATCAAACAAAACAGTGTGTACAGCAATCAAATACCAGTGGCATCAGCAAACACATATCAGCATCTACTCTGTGTAGAACACTGTAGAATGCTGACCACTACCTGCCTGTCCATTTGGGGAAAAGAGACATACATATGACTTGGGTAAAGAAAGCATACTGAAGAGCAGTGGAATAAAAGGTAAGAAATATTGTATGAAGACATATCATGGAAGGATTTGAATGAAGAAATTAACATTTATTGAATGCTTGCAATTCAGACACAGTGCTGAGTTCTTGAAGTCTCTCGCAAGGCACATCTTCAATTCATTGCTAAGGATTCTGAGAGGCGGATGGCTTGAGTGATATTGTACTAGGGTATAACATATGGAGGCAAACAATGCCCATCATTCTCTCATGTTAATTTTATTACCCAGCTAAGATGATGCTTACTTTCTTCACTGTACAGTTCCCAAAATTCCTTTTGCAACTATTAACTGATATTTGTCAAGACAATTTAAGACAATACAAATATCTTACACCTCATCAAATTCTCCTAGATTTAACATTCATTGATGATTCTTGCTTGAATGAATCTTTACTATGATGATCTGGTTTATATACTTAACTTTATGTAGTCACAAAATGATGGTTTCCTAACCCCAGGCTTCTCTCCACATTCTCCAATCATCTCTCCTCTAAGGTTCTCTTCCCTGCATAGCCATCCCACAAGAAGATGTGGCAAGTTTAGCAGTGGTAAGGATAGACTTGTATGAAGGCTGCACAAAAGGAATGGGCAAATTAAAAAGTAGATAAGTGGAGAAAAAATAGAAAAGCAAAGGATCAGGATTCAGTGATCCCAGACAATGTTTATAATTAAGAAGAAAGAGAAAATGCAGGAGATCTCAAATAAATGAACATGCTATCAGAATGTTAAGCAAAGAATCAAGGTAGTGATTACAGAGTTCACGGCACAAGGGAGGTTCATGAAGGAAAGTTTGGTAACAAAATAAATAAATTTCCCAGGTCCATGGAAATAAGAAATGTCATTAGAAGTGACAATAAATAGAATAAAATTGACCCTTGAACAACAAGAGTTTGAATTGTGAGTCCACTGATAAGTGTATTTTTTTCCCTAAATACTGTACAGTACAGTAAGCATATTTTATTTTCCTTAAGATTTTTGTAATAATATTTTTCTTTTCTTTAGCTTACTTTATTATAAGAATACCGCACATAATACATATAACATTCAAAATATGTGTTAATTAAACTGCTTATGCTGTCAGTAAGTCTTCTGGTAAACCACAGGCTATTAATAGTTAAGTTTTGGGGGAGCCAAAATTTAAATGTAGATTTCTGAATGTGTAGGGGATTGGCGCCCCTAACCTGTATGTTGTTCAAGTGGTATTGGAAAATGAGCATTTTTTTCAGAACAGTGGAGTCAGATGCAAAATTGCAGAGATTACAGTTGGTAAAGACAAGAACGAAAATGAATACTGACATGTTTTCAGTGAAATAGAAGATAAATAAGTGTTAGTAAGTGTGGAGGGCAAAGGAAGGATTCATTAGTTTTTTGTTTTTTTTTTTTAAAGGAAAGAAATACCATGTATTAAAGTAGTAGTTGCTCAAAGTAAAAAAAAAAAAAAACAAAAAACAAACAACAACAACAAAAAAAACAACAGTGCAGAGTTGGGCATAGAAGCAAAGACCTCAGGTGTCTGGAAATAATGGGATCAAAAGTAACTGATTACGAAATACTAAGATTGCTACACCTTCCTTTGTTGCTATTTTCCACAAAATGTGAGATTAGTTTGAGGAGAGTAAATCCACACGTTTCCATCCTATCAATGAAGCCAAAGGTGAGCCTATCCATAAACAGTGTGTGTCAAACCAGTGGGCCTGGAACTTAAGCAAAGTATATAATGACTTTGGGGTCTTCAGTAGGATTTTAGCAAGCAGGAGAGTTTCTGCTGAGCCGGTCTCTGTAACTCATGAAATATGCATGGTTATCTATCTTCCTTTGGGATTATTGTGTGATTCAGAACAAGAACAGAGAAAACAAGTATGCGATTAAAAAGCCAGGGATTTAGAAAAAAATATGGCAAAAAGAGGAATAAAATAGATGAACATCAAGTCCAGTCTGATGATGAGCTCCTAATTATTTGAAAATGAGTAATCAGGAAAATCCAGATAATTTTAGATCTAAGGGAGTTCCTTACTATTTATGTGGTTATGTGTGCAGTTGGCTTTTTATGTTTAAAGTCTGTATGGCTGTGGAGGTATATGTAGTTATATAAACAGCTAAATGATGCAATGAGATAAGATGTTTTTTATCTTTGCAGTTGCACCAATGCATACAAGTGTGCTACACATTCAGAAAAAAGGTTTAAGTATAGACAGTTTTAAGCATAGGTAGTTGAGTCAGTGACTCTTATGACTATGTCACCTCATCTTTCTTTCCTTCCTACTTTTTCCTGATCTTCCACTAATCCCCCATCCAGAAGAATGGCGGGAAGACCACAACCGCCAATTGGAGAACATAGATTGGGACAACTTGTAGGTAACTTTTGCACCAAAGATATCCTACATTGCAGCAGGAATAAAGAAGCTGGAATGGTGAAAATACTGTCTAATACTAGGAGCTAGTCTTGATTGATATTTCAAATAGTAGTTGGTTCTCGAAAGATTTGGATTTGCCACAGATTTGTTATACAATGGTGAATGTCATTACCTCACCCGGAATAGTAGCCTACTAATTTTGTTTATGAGCTAGAAGAAAACAAATCAGAATCTCAGTTGGACAGGGACATTAAATATTTTCACATATATTGAAAGACATAGATGTTTGAATAGACCAAATTGGGAATAATTTTAGAGATTAAAAGTATGAAATAACTCATGAAAAACCCTTATTTTTTCTCTTCTTGCAGACCAGGAGGTCATATTTATATTTAGTAAATATATTGTTGTTTTTTTTCTTTTAGGTAGGCTCCACACACAGTGCGGGACTAGAACTCACAACCCTGAGATTAAGAGTCAGTGCTCCACTGACTGAGCCATCCAGGTGCCCTGGTAACTATGTAGTTTTTTTTTTTTTAAACTAAGTAACCTCTTAAAATCACTAATATAAAATGTCTTTAGTCTTCTAGTCCAAAGACTTCTGGACACAAAATATACTTGCTAATTGCAGATGACCTCTAAATATTATTATTTAATCATTGGCTCTTGTGTATACTGGGAAAATGGTATGGAAATATTTAAAGTTTAAAATTTCAAGATGTTATCTTTAACATATAAAGGGAAAACATTAGTTCTGTGGAGTTGAAAATAGTGAATGAAAAATTCCTGATCCAAGCAACATCCCTTCCTCCTGTTCCCTACCTCCAAGTTGGGAATAAATAAATGAGAACATCACGTACCCAGGTATTTCTCCTATCCTAACAATCTAAAAACAGTAAAACCAGCATTGTAGAAAGAGTAATTGCATACCATCTAGTGGCAGCTTTAAAAAATAGCAAAAGTTTTTCCAGACATGTGTTTGTTCCAGAAGAAATTGTGTATATGATTATATTTACTACAAATATAAATCACAATGCCTTTCATTTCACATGTTCAAAAAATAAGGTGAGGAGTGGTTTTGCTCATCCTGACACAGCCACAAATAACACTATCATTACTTACAAATAACTGTTTGGCACTTGTCTAATATTTTAAATGGTATAAAATAGTGCGACTTTGCAATTGCTGCACCATTTTCTCAGACGTGTGTATTTGTTTTTGAGCTCCACAATACCGTTAAAAGGGAACGTATTAATGCTGAATTAAAATGTTGAGTGAAACTTCATTTTTTTAACAGTGGACAACAAAATATAACAGTCAGAGCTTTTATGCTCTTCCCACACATTGGGATCATGTTAAAAATAAAAACCTTCACATAATAGCTTCATCTGGAGCACATGAATGGAGACTGAGGCTCATTGACCAGCTCTTCAACTTCTTGTGAGCGATTTCGTTATGCAGGTCAGTCATATGGTTTATCTCTCTATTTTTGGGAAAAAAAAGAAGTTAACTGCTAATCATTTAAATACAAAACGAAGGGTTTGGGGATTATCTTTTCTCCTTAGAGTAACTTGAGGCAAAGTATCCAGATCATAGACTGTAACCATCATTCCCAAAGCCAGTGCATAATGTACCAGCAACGGAAGCAGAAGGCATTGCTTCCTGATACCTGTGGAGTATGTGGTGACGAGGAGGTGCCCGTGGAGGTGTGGCTGTCAGAAACAATGCCGCATGTGTTCTACTGCCACAGGAGAGCCGAAGAGGATGGGGAACTCCTAGCACATTCATTTGGAATGGATCTTGCTAAGAGAGGCAAGCTGAATTTTATGATGAAAATAGAATGGAGCACATGAGTGGAGTCCTCAGTTGGGGGCTTACATAATTGAAAGGGGAATCCGCCTTATAGCTGAGTCTGTGCTGGGTAAAACATACAGGGCAGAAGGTGTTTTCTTTCTTTCTTTTTTTTTTTTTTCTGCTTAGAGCTCTAATTAGAGAAGGAAAGAACATAATACTAAGATGGTCTTGCAACTTTGAGGTGTGGGCTGTGAGCAGTTGAAACTTGGGCTCTCCCCGTTCTGGCTTCCTTCGAAGTTAGAGGCATATGGCAGTCACTTCCTTTCCTAGGGTGTTTTGGGTTCAACTATCAAGTTTTGCAGCTGATAGTATACAGTAATAGAATTCTTTTCTAACAAGAGCCAGCTGAGAAATTTAGGTTACACAAAACCAAAAACCTATAGTTTCCCCCGTGTCCACCTAGGTTTTCCCCAGAAAGTACACGAGCCTGAAACAAGAGCTTGTGAACAAGTGGCTTATTTGGGAAGTCATCCCAAAGGGCAGGAGTGAGTGGTAGGAAAGAATGAAAAGCCAAAAAAAAAAAAGAGAGGAAGCCATTATAAGCCAGTGTTCTTGAAATAGTCACCCCTGTGGCCAACTGGTTCTCAATCCTACTGGGAGCCTCTGAGGAGCCACACAGAATCCATCAGAATTGTCCAAATGAGGGACAAAAGAAGCTATAGCATTTTCACCATGAATGGAGTCTGACTGTTTTCAATTTAGAGTAAAGAAAACAAAAGATATTTAGAGTAGAGAAGACTAGACAACTCAATTATGCTGGAAAAAAATGTGAGGTGGAAACAGCTTTCTATGGTACTACGAGCACCCAAAAGAACAATTTTCCCAACCTTTCATATTCTTTATGGGCTGCCCTTAATCTCTATTTATACTCACCTATTACTGTTTCTTAGATTACTCCTCTCCATATTATGTTATTTGGGAGATAGTGGAGGAAATTAGAAGAGTATAGAGTTCAATATTACTTTATTTCCTTCTGTATTTTCCTGGCAAATGACAGTCATTGAGTAGTTTCATGAATGAAGGGCTTAATACCTAATTCCACCATAACATGTCTTTATGGCATTGACCGACCTACTTAACCTGAATGAGGTTCTCTATCAAATTTTGGAAAAATAAAATTCTACTCTGCAGATTTGAGGTTTAGTCAGGATAACATGAGATAAGATATATAAAAGCACTCTTCAGACTGAAAAGTACTTTCAAATGTAAGTAAGTATGCTCTTACGCCATTTGAGCCTTCTGGCATCTAATATTCTTTTTTGGTGCACGAGCATTTTCTGCAAGTTGCAATAAAAGGACCTTTTAAAGTTTTGCCTAACAGATATCACTTAGCTAGGAAACTCAGGGTGTCCCAGACTTCAATCACAATCCTTTTCTCCTGTCATGCTCAATAGCTATTCATTATACAATAAAATTAAAAAGCAAACTGTAGCCTGTCCTAATAAAGGTTACTATTTTATTCCAGAACAAAGCAGTCAGGGGGCCATTTGGGAGGTTTCCTTGGCACTGAGGCTGGATGTGTGACAGACTGAAAAACCCTGCTCAACGCCCACGGTGCCGAACACTCTATGTTCTAAATATGTAGCTGGAAAACTTCCCAGATTGTACATCTGCCTCTCTAATTTACACCTCCAAAAATGAGGGTGAGCAAGGAAGAGGTGAGAAGCCTTAATGAACTACTTGGAGCCTTTGCATGTGCTGAGGAAAACTTCCCAGCGCACACTGAAGCCTGGTAGCAGAGGGCTAGGTGGTAAACAAATATTTGAATATTGACTTTCAGTGATACCCATTGCATTGCAATCATGGCCTTTCCTTCAAAGAACCAAGAATCCCTTTCTCTCTCTCTCTCTCTCTCTCTCTCTCTCTCTCTCTCTCTCTCTTCTTTCAGTCCTTCCAAGCTGAGTCCCAAATTGGACAGTCACTAAATTCTTCCCCTCAGGTAGCTGCCAAATTCTGGTCCCAGCATAGTTGGGGACTCCTTTTGTTATCATATTTTGGGTCTTCTTTACCACACTATGGATACTGCACAGGTAGAAACTATGCCTTCATTAGGATCAGATGTTTTCCTTGTAATAAAATTACTAAGACAATGAAATCTGCAGGATAGTGCTGGCAAGAACACGTAAATCCTAAATTGGCCACAGTGAGAGAGGAAAAAAAGTTTGTAGAGAGTAAACTGCTTACTGTTCAGTTTAATTAATGGTGCTTCTCAGCAGGCCATGCTCGCAGTCCATGATGTGAAAATAATAATCTGTTTATACTTTGGGGAAGGACTTTTGCTTGTGATTAAATTCAAGATAGCCCTTAATACAGTATTTTCTAAATCATAGCATAGCAGGTTATGCTCGTCCACATCATAAATGCTTCTTCATTCTTCCCAGGGTCCATGGACCCGAGATACACCATGGATAGAATTCAATGTGTTTATGAATGTGGATGAAAAAAATTATATCTTCAATTTTGCTAACCCCTACCTGAAATTTAGCATATCTTTTAAAAAAATTAATGAAGACCACAAAACTCAGTATTATCTTTTTTAAGTTCGTTTATTTATTTTGAGAGAAATAGAGAGAGAGAACAAGCAGAGGAGGGGCAGAGAGAGAGGGAGAGAGGATCCGAATCAAGCTCCATGCTGAGAGCGCAGAGCCTGGTGAGGGGCTGGAACTCATGAACTGTGAGGTCATGACCTGAGCCCGAGTCAGACACTTAACCAGCTGAGCATCGAGGTGCCCCCAAATCTCATTATTATTAGCAGAACCTGTGATCTGTCACCAACCACATCACATATCACAGATATTTTCATAACAAGTTATAGTTATTAGAGATGTCTCAAGGAACATTTAGATTCTTCACTTCCTTGAATTAGGGTGATTACTAGAACCACCTTTAAATCTTGTTATTTAGTGCATTTATAAAGAAGTGCATATATTAGTACCTGAGAAACATATTTTAAATAACCCTTTCCATATAGTTTGTTTCAGTTACATTTCTATGTATTTATTTTAAGCATTTAAAAATATTATTCTGTGAAAATTTCATCAGACTGCCAGAGGGGTCTAGCTAAAAATATGCTAAGATTTTCTGTTAGACCCACATCATACATTCTGCTCCATGAAGCCTCCACAGCTCCAAGGAGAACTCAGCACATCAGTCTTGGTGCCTTCACTGCGACGAATTTGCAAATTGTAATTAGCACTTCTCATGTCCACTCGTGTCCAACTCCTCCTTTAGACCATGAGCTTCTGGAGAACAGAGACGCTTTCTCTAGCATAGTGGCTCTAGCATAAGTGGCTCTGGAGCCGGACTGCATGGGGTCCAAACCCTAGATGACTTGCCTGGCCCCAGATGCATCACCTAATCTGAGATGCATCAGCTATTAGCACTGTGACACTCGACAAGTGCTCTAGTTTCCTCAACTGTAAAATGAAGATAATAGTACCTACCTCCTACATTTGTTCTAAAGATTAAATGAGTGAAACACTCCAAGCAATGCCTGGGAGATAGTGAGTACTCAACAGATGTTAGCAATCCTTATCTTCGTCTTTATTATCACCACCAGCAGCAACTGATGCAGGATGTTTGTTAGCAGTGCTGATGGAATGTGGTAGATTGCAATTTCGGAGTCTAGCACAGTGCCTGCCTGGCACATAGTAAGCATTCAATTAATGTTTGTTGAATACGTGAAATAATTAATGGATTTCCTTTTGCTTTCAAATAACAAATGCATGTACATTTTCTCACGTCTTTACAGCCTACCTCTGGACAGAAAAGAGGCATGTGTTGTCTTTGCTTGTATGGGTCAAATGTGCATCAGAAAATCTGAGCAGATTGTCACCTCAGTTATTAGCGTCGATAAAATCACATAGTGTTTGCATTCGTGAATGTAAAGGTCATTTAAAATATATTTTGAAAGCTTTCACTGCAATAAGGTTTTAAAACAGAAAGAAGATAGAAATAGAGTTATGCAATTTAAACACCTGTCCCTGGAGAAAAGCCGTTTCTACGTTTTGTTGTGAAGAACCAACGAAGAAACTTTTAGAACTTCAAGGTGCAAGACATCCAGAAAAAAGAAAAAGTTGTATTTCATTTTGTCACTGAGACTTATTCAAAATAATTGTTTGTTGCCCATGAGGCAATGCAGTTAAAGACCATACACAGTGACAAATTTCTATGACAAGATAATGGACTTCTCAAAGTTAAAAGAACTTAGGCTCCATTTTGTGCTATCCATCAGATGACAAATTTTCCATTATCCAACATCTGACTTTCAGAGACGCTGTGTGAATTTCAGTGATTCAATGAAGAAATTCGATGAAGAAAAAAATTAACCTCAAAGTTTAACCAAGTAAAAATAGATAAAAATTGTATCAAATATACCTTTAACTTACAATGCCAATCTTAAAGCTCAGATATTAATTTCAAAAGCACCAGTTTTGAAATAAAGTACTTCACTTTGATGCTATTTATTACTACTCTTACCATCTTACACCATTTTAAAAGACAGAAAGTTACATAAGAATGTGTATATATTTTATTTCTCAAATACATAATTATACTTGCATTAAAAGTGGTACATGACTGATAAAATTTTTCTTTAATATTCATACAAGAGATCTTTAGTTAACATGACTAGCCCAAATATTTAATTGATTGGTCAAAGAACAATCAATTAATCCAATCAGCTGAAAGTAAGTTTAGCAGAATGTACTATGACGTAAGTTTTATTCCTAATAGAATGGCTAACTACCTTCCAGCCTTTGATCTTTGAACAAATAATTTCAGAGAAAATCTAAGGCAGTGGTTCTCCAAGTGTGGTCCTTGAGCCACAGCATCAACGTCGCAGAGGAACTTGGTAAATATAAAACCTTGAGGTACTTCCCAGGTACCGAATCAAGAACTCTGAATGTGGGGCCTAGCAATCTGTGTTTTAACAATCCTCCAAGTGTGTCTGATGCATGTTGAAATTTAGAACCAGTTTTAACAATCCTCCAAGTGTGTCTGATGCATGTTGAAATTTAGAACCAGCCCTCTAAGGAAAATGTATGAGACCTATAGTGTATTAAATTTCCTCTGCTTTGTGTTTGAGATTAAAAGGACATCTGCACCAAACCTTGCAGACTGAGAGCATCAACTAAACAACTAAAAAACATCAATCTTTGAAATGGTGCCTCAGAACTGAATATAATAAAAGGACATCGCATTATAGGAAAAATTGTACAATTCTGACCCCACAGTGATTCAGAAGAATCTTAAATTCAGAATGTGACAAAGGTCTAGACCTTCCTAAGTCCCCAAACTTTTTGGTCTGACTTCAAACAGAACAGGAATAGCTTCATCTAAACCTTCTTTTCATTGATATTTCTGTCAATTTGACTTGTTCATATGTGTTTAAACTGTGGAATCCTATCAGTAGCTTCTCTGGGTAACTGGTACTCTGGACAAGGTGTCCTAAGTAGTATAAGGCACAAACTTCCTTAGCAGATATTGTAGTCCAATACCTTGTATCCATGAGTGCCGACAGTGCCTCATCAATCATTTTTTTTCCAGCAGCCTCAAGAAAAACTAAAGCATCCAACAGGCTGGGCCTCACGTTGTCATCATTTCTCTGGTTCAACTGAACCATAATAATGTCTTAGTTAATAAAATGTTCGTTCGTTAAGTAATCATACAAACTAATCTGACCTAAATAATCAGTGTTATAACAGAAAAATCATAGAATATTTTCAGTCTACTTATCAGTTGACTAATAAAACAGAAAAAAAGTAAATTAAATAAAATATTTACATCCTTTAAAGAATACCTCATCCCTGTCTCCACCAAACAAAACAAATTTGGAAAGCATATATTGGATGCTGTTTTAGATAATATAAACCGAACTATGCTTAACATTATCAAATTTATGGAATAAAGGTTTCCTTATGAAACTTTTCATGGCATTACAATGACATCCAGTGGCTGCCTCTTTAAATAATACGTATTTAGATGTTTTATACTTTTTGAATAGAGGGTAATTTAATCTCTTTCTGAAACTTGTTTTCTGTGCATTTCCAGGCTCTTACATAAGAAATCCAGTTTCAAAGGTCACCCCCACAGGAAAGATAAAGTTTGAATAGGAAGAGTTGTATAGTGAGCAAATTATTCCCAGCTTCGTTCACTCTTCATAGTGAATTCACCCTAAGGGAGGAATATGACAACATAGTTTAATTTACTCATTTTTAGTTCTCCTTGAGGCTACTCTTCCTTGTGGGTATCTAAAGGGAACTTCAGAAGAGCTTTATCCTATAGTGTTTTGATTTAATTTACACTGGTTAATTAATTATTTACCTGTGACTTAGTCTCAGCTTGGATCCCAGCTATATTCCTTGCAGTCATTTATTGCTGCCACAAAAATACTCATAGAAAGCCTTGGGATAGCCTTAACTTATCTGCCCTCAAACAATGTATTTTTAATTTTTTTTTTTCTATTTAGAGAATTTTAAAGGGGTTACCTTAGCAACTGCTGTAATGTACATATTCTGCTGGGATTTTCTTAGTCTGACTTTTTATAGCAATGCAATGTTAGCAGAGCACAAGAATGTGGGCACATTTCTTTATACAGCAAACTTTCAATCTAGGTCATAGATATGTTCCCAGAAAAATCTGCCTTTATGACTTCACAGTTTTTCCATAATCATGGTTCACTTGTTTTATTTTATAATTTCAAATAAACTGTACCTCTTTTTTAAGTAAAGAAGTTTTGATGCAGGAAGAGGACAAGATGATAGAAAGGATAAAAATTGGAGCTTTTGTTCTGTTAAGAACAATAAATTAAGGGAAATATCTGGAAGGATGGATAAGATCCATGCTTATGAATCATGTGACTTTGAAAACAGAAAAATAATGCTTAAATTCTTGTGTAGTTTTAACTGAATGAAATTACTTGTGTGGTTTTTTTTTTAATGTTTATTTATTTATTTTGAGAAAGAAAGAGAGAAGACTGGAAGGGGACAGGCAGAGAGACAGGGAGAGAGAGAATCCCAAGCAGGCTCCATGCTCAGTACGGAGCCCAACATAGGGCTCCGTCCCACCTCTATGAGATCATGACCTGAGCTGAAATCAAGAGTTGTACACTCAACCGACTGAGCCACCCAGGCACCCCAAAGAGATTATTTGGTTAATGACCCAAAAGCCAAAAAGGGGAGCCTGAGTGGCTCAATCGGTTAAGCGTGTAACTTCAGCTCAGGTCATGATCTCACAGCCCGTGAGTTCGAGGCCCATGTCGAGCTCTGTACAGCTCAGAGCCTGGAGCCTGCTCTAGTTTCTGTGTCTCCCTCTCTTTCTCTGCCTCTCCCCCACTTGTGCTCTCTCTTTCAAAAATAAATAAATAAACTTAAAACAAGAAGAACATGGCAAAATTAAAAAAAAATCAAGTAAGAGAGAGGAAATTAGTCATATGTTAGCCATTTGCAAACATTGTACAATATAATATACAATATGTAAAACCTTATATACATTATATTATGTATGCATATTGCATATATAATACAATAGAAGCAACAATAATGCTTTAGGAAGAGAAAATATTTTCAACTATGCAGTTTCCACTTATAAAAAAGATTACACCATGAGGAAATACTGGTCAAAGTTTTAGTTATGTAGGATGAGCAAGTTTTAGAAATCTAATGCACATGATGCTTACTATAGTTAATGATAATATGTATTGTACACTTGAAATTTGCCAAGAGAGTAGATCTTAGGTATTCTCACCACGTGTGTGCACACACACACACACACACACACACACACACACACACACGAGGTAAGTATGTGAGGTGATGGATATATTAATTAGATTGACTGTAGTAATCATTTCATCACCACACATATTTCAAAACGTCACATTGTATACTTTAAATTGATATAACATTTATAATAAATAAATCAATATTCTCAAGTTTTAGTAATCAAGCTATTTGAAGAGAATAATATTTTTCTACTATTGTAGTAGTAGGGGAATGTAGTATTTTCTATAGGGAAAACTTCATAGTTAAAGTTTCATTTTTTAAGTGCCAAGATGATGTGTGGGTGGGGGCTGAGGAGAGGTGTGTGTGTTTGTGTGTGTGTGTGTGTGTGTGTGTGTGTGTGTGTGTATTTAGTGTGAATATCTCAAACATATACACATACTCTTGCTTTGGTCTAAAGCCTTTGGTGCTGCCTCTGCTGGGACAGGGGCAAAAACAGGCCACGAAGGAGAGTTATTCTCAAGACCCAACTCTGGCTGCTAGTCAGCTGACTGTAGAAATGATAAAAGTTATCATGAAAGAAGTTTTGAAAAATAAGCTAATGAATATTTGAAATATATATTATATATAATACATATTAGTGTAATGCATATTATATATAATATATATATGTAAATTCATATCTCTCTCAATTTTCTTCCCACTCTACTTCCACCTCAACTTGAATAAATACAGACGAATCTATTGGATATGTTTGTAATGTGTTCTGTTATGAAGTTACGTCACTAAAATACAATGAAGGAAAAGGCCTTTAAGTTGTGATGATTTCTTAACGATTTCCGTGCATAATTTTCACTATCAACCATGGTCCATACTAGAACCCAGTGATCTAATGATGAGGTTGTTGGGATAACCATTTGTTCCCCACACTTAAGACTAAAGAATTGCTTGGCTTTTAAGGAATTTATTGCTGCTTTTTGTAGTTATTCTAGTTTTTGCTATTACTTTTGTTATTATCACCTTTCTCCGCATGCCTCTAGCAATGTCTCTTTCCTCAGTTCCCTAATTATGTTATCCTGCTACAGACTGAGGAGTCACAAAAAATCTGTTTGAATTGTACATAAATGTAATAAATATTTGCTGAGCAAAATTTGGGGGATGATCATTGTAATAAGCAATTAACAGAATACCAAGGTATATAAGATATAGATGTCTGGTATACAGTGTTTATTTAGACAATTTTAAGACTTAATTTTTTAGAGCAGTTTTAGATTCACAGCAAAATTGAGAGGAAGGTACAGAGATTTCCCATATACTTCTTGCACCCCCACATGCACATCCTCCCCCATTATTAACGTTTCCCCTAGAGAGATACATTCATTACAATTGATGAAACTGTATTAACAGATTATAATTATCCAAAGCCCATAGTTTACATTACCATTCACTCTTGGCATCATACATTCTATAAATTTGGACAAATGCATAATGATATGTACCCATCATTGTGGTTTCATAGAGTGTATTCTCACTGTCCTAAAAGCCATTCATGTTCCACTCATTCATCCTCCCTTCCCCAACCCGTCAATCATTGATTTTTTAAAAAAATTTTACTGTGTCCACAGTTTTGCCTTTTCCAGAACATTGTGTAGTTGAAATGAAACCATATGTTTGACCTTCTCATATTGGCCTATTTCACTTAGTAATATGCATTTGAGGTTCTTCCATGTCTTTTCATGGCTTGATAGCTCATTTATTTTTATTACTGAATAATATTCCATTGTCTTCATAGATCACAGTTTATTGATCCATTTACCTACTGATGGACATTTTGGTTGCTTGCAGCATTTGACAGTTAATAATATGGCTGCTATAAACTTTCACGTGGGGATTTTTGTGTAGACAAATTTTCAACCGGATCATGTGGTAAGAATATGTTTAGTTTGTGAGAAACCACCATGCTGTCTTCCAAAGTGGCTGTACCATTTTGTAGTCCCAGCGGCAATGAATGAGAGTTCCCGCTGCTCCACATTCTCACCAGTATTTGATGTCATCGGTGTTCCCGATTGGGGTCATAGTGGTATCTCTGTTTTTATTTGCACTCCCCTCATAACATATGATGTGATCTTTAGATTTGTAGGGTCTATATTTTCCAAGATATGTATTTATTTCCAAGATATTATTCCCTCTCTCATCTGTATCTTTCCATTTACTTCATCGGAATCACATTTAATTCCGTTGTTTCAGCTATCTCATCCGCATATAATAACACAAAATTTTGAGCTCTTATAACAAACTCCAAGGTGGTTAAAAAGTGCAAAATTTTTTGTCAACTGAAGGATTCCAACTTGAGGACTTCCCAGAATATCATCTTTAGCATAAATACCAGTTGGGATGGTTATTGGTTAAAAATTCTCAGAATCATTTTAAAATCCATGCTCTACCTAAAATTTCAAATGTAACCAAGTCTTGTGGAATCACCTCCTTAATATTTTTTACACGCATGTCTCACATATATTCCTTAATTTTTATTCCCGGTTGGATTATTTTATTCCTGGAGAACTGGTTGAGAATTCTGAGATTGGTCAAGGCCTCACTGATAGTGGTGAGCTCTGGCCTTTGGTCCACACTGCCTCACTGGAAAAGCTCCAGCACCACAGAATTTTTTTTCATTTTTCTTTGTTCACATCTATTTTCCAGAAACTTGGACTTTATTGCATTGGGAACCCCTTATAAACTCCCTGTAGTCAGAGAAATTTCATAAGAAAACTGAGGCTCACCATTTATATACAGGTAAATTTAATAGGCCAGTTACAGAAATAGAGTTATGAATTATAGAATCAATGAGAAGTGAATTGTCTATATTTTCATTTTAAATTCTTCCCTGAGATCTGTGCGTGTCCTGAACTGACCAAAGGAAAGACTATTCATATAATAGTGTATCAATCTTCCTCAAGCTAACCTCTACTTGTTTTTCCGTTCTCATTTTTCTTGAAATCCCTATACACACTTATAATGAAGCTGAACGATTGCTAGTCCTCATTTTCTGTACTGTCTTATCTCCATGGTTTTGCTCATGCTCTTCTCCTGCCTTAAATACACACTTCACCAATCCACAACCACCAAATTAATTTATTCTTTCCAATTTCAGCCTTTCTTGAGGTCCCCAGTACTATTTTCTCCTAACTACCATCCTCCACTAATATCTTATCTGTACTCCAGCAATGAATTCTTTTTACACTAATAAATATTTTTATTGAACAATATTATACTTATAGAAAAATATAGAAATCATATGTACAGCTTAAAGAATAAGCACCAAATTGACAATGATATAAGCAACCTGTACTGCAAGAACTGGAATAGTACCAGGATCCTGAAATCTCCTTCATGTCACTTCCAAATCACTGTCCCCATCCTTATTGCAAAAGTCAACCATTATTCTAATATCTAACCTCAAATTTAGTTTTGCATTTTTATGAACTTCATATAATGGAATGATACTGAATGTATTTTTGGCTTTGAATTCTTCAATTGCTCTGAATCCTCACCAATAGTTAGAATTTTCAGAGTTTTTAATTTTATCCATTCTGGTGTATGTTTGGTATCTCATACAGATTTAATTTATATTTTCCTAATGGTTGACAACATTGAACAAGTCATTATATATTTCCTGGCCACTTGGTTTTTTTTTTCTTCACAGTGCCTGTGCAAGTCTATCGCTCAGTTTTATATTGGCTTTATGTCTTTTTGTTATGGATTTGTAAGTGTTCTTTACATTTTATTCAATGAGGCCTTTGCCAGTTATAGATTTTCCCACTCTCTGGGTTGTCTTTTCTTTCAATTTTTTAAAAACTGGTAAAAAAATGCATTACATCCTTTTTTAAATCTTTTAATACTGTATTTAGTTGACTGGGAATGTATAGTTTTAATGAACATTACTTTTTGTATTGCATTTTTTAAATTAAGCTAGCAAAAGTTCATAAAAATATGCTTCCATACAATATTCTAAAGGTTTTATTACTTTTCATTTTATATTGAACCTTTAATCCATCTGGAATCCTTGAATTTAATTGAAAATATTATGTGACATGTTGATCAAAATACACTTAGTTGTATATTTATTAATTTTACCTAACACCATGTATTTAGAAGTCTTTGCTTTCTCCACTAGTATGCAATACGATACTGTAACTCAAGTTTTCATCCTCCACATATGTTTCATCTGTTTTTGGATTCTCTTTTTACATTTGTACAATTTGCCTATCTCTTTGTCAATACCATATTTTCATATACACGCAAGGACTATTAGGATTTTGCTTAGGATTGCATTAAATCCAAGAATATATTGGTAAAATAAGTATGTTTACATTATTAAGTCTTCTGGTACAAGAACATAGTGTACATCCTATTCATTAGATTCTTTTTGAAGTTACCTCACTAATGTTTTTAAGTTATTCATGTAGAAGTATTGTACACCATTTGTTACATTAGATATTTGCTCTGTGTGTGTGTGTGTGTGTGTGTGTGTGTGTGTGTGTGTTGGTGGTGGTGGTAGTGGTGGCATACAGCAATTAAAGTGAACTTGCTAAATTCACTTACTAATTCTAATAGTTTAGTTATACATTTACTAATTCTAATAGTTTAGTTATACACTTATTTTTTATTGTACTAAAATATACACAATACACAATTTCTAACATTAACCATTTTTAAGTATACAGTTTAGTGCTGAAAAGTATATTCATATTGTTGTGCAACCAATCTCCAGAACTCTTCATCTTGCAAAACTAAAACTCTATACACATTAGGCAACAGGTCCCCATTTATCCTTCCCCTAGCCCTTGGCAACTAACATTCTACTCTTTCTATGAATTTGACAACTCTAAGTACCTCATATAATTGGAATCATAGAGTATTTGTCTTTTTGTGGCTGGTTTATTTTACCTAATATAATGTTTTCAAGGTTCATCCATGTTGTAACGGGTGTCAGAGTTTCTTTCCTTTTTAAGCCTGAATAATATTCCATTGTATGCATATTCCACATGAATTTGTTTATCCATTCATCAATTGATGGACACTTGGCTTGCTTCCATATACATTTATTTTAAAATTTTGGATATATAACCATGCAGAAGCAAGTAAATAATTTTGTTTTTTCCTTTTCATCCTCATAACTTTTATTTCTTTTTCTTACCATATTGTACTGACTAGGTTCTCCAATACAATACTGGAAAAAATGTGGTGATAGAATGTAGTCCTTCCTAACTTCTCTGTGGGAAACATGATGTTTGCTATAGGTTTTCATAAGTACTCTTTATTTGATTAAAGAAATACCCTTCCAGTTTGCTAAGAGTTTTTTTCACCCCAAATCATGAGTGACTGTTGACTTGCATCAACAATTTTTCTGCATATTTAAAAAAAATTATTTAATGTTTTATTTATTTTTGAGACAGAGAGAGACAGAGCATGAGCATGGGAGGGGCAGAGAGAGAGGGAGACACAGAATCTGAAACAGGCTCCAGGCTCTGACCTGTCAACACAGAGCCCAATGCAGGGCTCGAACTCATGAACTGCAAGATCATGACCTTGAGCTGAAGTAGGTTGCTTAACCAACTGAGCCACCCAGGCATCCCAGTAATTTGTGTTTCTTAAGGATTTATTTTGAAATTTATTATCAGATATTATCATAAAGCTGTTCACAAAATCATGCATTAATGTTTCTAATGTCTGTGTGAGCTTTTTCATTTGTGATGTTGGTATTATGTTTCTTGTGTCTTTTTTCTTCAATGACCATTGTAGGGTTTTAACAACTTTATTACTTTTTTCAAACAACCAGCTTTTCATTTTCAGGCTTTTCTCAATTCTATGTTTGCAGTGTATTTCATTAATTTCTGTTCTTGTCTTTATTATTTTGTTCTTCTTTCTTTGGTTTGATTACTTTTTCTAACTTCTTGAGGTGGATATTGAAATCATTGGCTTTTCACTCTTCTATTCTAATATATGCCTTTAAGGCTATGACTTTCCGTGGAAGCATGGTTATAGCTTTTCTCCTTCATTAGGCTGCATTTAATAAATATTTATATACTCTAAATAGTCATAGACATTCAGTGCAAAATATTTCCTCATGGGCTTTTTGACGTATGGTATATATAATGGTGTATCCATAATTTTAAATTTAGAGCTTTTCTAGTCATCTTTATTATTTATTTTAGTTTAACTTCTACTTTATAACAGTATACTTTGTGTAAGTTCAGTCCCTTGAAGCTTTTTTTTTTAATGTTTATTTTTGAGAGAGAGGGGGGGAGAAGGGGCAGAGAGAGAGGGAGACAAAGGATACAAAGAGGGCTCTTCCCTGATAGCAGAGAGCCCAACTTGGGCTCAAACTTATGAACCATGAAATCATAAGCTGAGCCAAAGTCAGAGGCTTAACTGACCGAGCCACGTAGGTGTCCTTCCCTTGAAGTTTTTTGAGGTTTCTTTTATGCTCCCAGCATTTGGAATTTTTACTAAACTTGAATAAATTCTGTGCCTTAAAGAAATCTTGTCTTCAGCTGTTAACTCATGTTTTGATTTCTTAATTTGTTACTGTATTTTTATTATAACAGATTCTTTATTTCTATTTGATCTTTTTATTTTCTAGTATTCTTCTGATATGTTCTAGATTGTGATACAAATTCATTATTAATCAAATATAACAATCTTCTCTAGGTCTGTTTCTATTTTCTGTTTTTTTCTCTTGATCTTTTTAGTGTAATTTGTCTTTTCTTATGCCTAGTAATTTTTATTTAGTGCCAAGCATTGAATATGGAAATGGTATTTTCATGCTATAGATGATGATGCATCCTTCCAAAGAAGATTCAGTTTTATTCTGACAGGCTTGGTTAGGAGTGGATAACTTTACACTTACTATTATCTACATGTCGTTATTTGTGAAAACTGATCTATTTCCCCTTATCCATACACCCCGACTATAGCTTTTCAGGTCTTCACATGAAAATCTGAAGTGTTTACCCAACATCCCCCTTCTTGGTTGCTTTGAAACACCATCGTGTCCTATCAGCCACATGAAATGACAAGAAGCTTTGCCCAATTTCTCAGGTTCTAAGCCACCATTTGCTTTCCATCTTTTTAGTTTATCATATAGAACATGGTAACTGGCAAATGCCTCAAGGGCAAAAAAAAAACCCAAAAAACAAAAAACCTTGCACTAAATATTGGGATCCTTTCTGCATTTCCCTTTAGTTCTGATGTTTTATAACTATCCATAGCCTGCCTATGTCCAGATGATTGGTGTGCAAGAACTTAGTCACTCTTTAAAAGAAATGTAAAAATGATTGATAGTTTCTTGAGGGCAGACTTCATGTGTGTCCTAATACCTCCAATTCTGCATATTATCTTAAAGATAGTAGGTGCTCAACCAAAGATTTGGCTGTTTTCCCACACTAATAAATAACCATTCATTAATAGTTCCCCTATTAAAATGTTAAAGAAACATTAAGTGATTACTGTAGTGAATGAAATAATGCAAAACAGTATAAAAAATTAATAATTTCTCCCTGATTACTTTCTTCCTTTATCCATTCATAATCAAGCCCATGTTAATAGCCTTTATATCCCCTCTCATTCTGTGCCCATACAAAATTAAGTACATAAATATGCATATATACAGAGTTTTGGTTTGTTCGTTTTTACAAAAGTCAGTCTCTTTTATGTTCACTTTTCTTATTTAAATAAGACATGTCTTGTTTTCCCTCTACATTAAAAAGTAATTCTGATTCCTTTTTATCATTCTTAATATTATATAGTATATTTGATATCAATTTCAAGGCTCTTAACTACCTCTATTATGTTTTGCTGAGAAAATTTAAATTTTCTATTTCAGGTTTCTATTAATATTTTTCTTTATAATGCATTTGTGAATAAAGAGCCGTAAAGCTTCTATTTCAAAAGCATAGTAATTTTAGATAGATAGGTAGGTAGAAATTATGGGTAGATAAAGAGAAAGAAGGAGAGAGATTTAATACCCACAAAATTTCTTTTTCCTTGCCATCACCACCTACTTTGGAAATCTCTATTCTCTTTCAATTGTCATCTAATTATAATAACCCCTTGAGTATTTTCTTCAGATAGGGCAATTGGCATTAAAATTTCTAAGTTATTTCCCATTCTCATGGTTTTGCCTTTTCTAGAATGTCATATTGCATTATCCTAGAAAAAGTCGAAAGGGTGTGGAAACCAAGGTCTATGCTCAAGCTATCCTTTGGCAGAATTTAAATTGGTACTTTCCGTTAATTTATGGAACATCATTAGTGAGTGTATCCATTGCTTCTCTCACTATAAAGGAAGTCTCCAGTTTGTTCTATTTAACTCTATCTTGTTCAGTTAGGGTTATTTCCCTTCTAGGGTCCCACTCCTAAACAAGTTCCCTACTATCTCATTAAAGGTGCTTACAAACAGAGCTACTTATAGGGTCCTTTACATATCTACAATTTTAAAATACGTTATAATATTCTTGAGTCTATACAAAGTTGAGTGATTTATAATAGTTTCTTTTTTAACAGGGCACAGAGAAAAAGTTCTTATTTATTTATTTATTGGCATGCATCATGATTCCTTGTAGTGTCCAAGCACACACTCTTTCTGCTAAGGTTTGTGAATGACTTTGTGCGTGTTGTTTATTGTCCAATGGCTAGTTTCATATTTCCAACATTTAGAAAAAATGAGGTAACGTGGCTCTGTCGAATGTGTTTATATTGAAACAGTGGAGATATTGCTTCTGCAGTGTCTTAATACCATTAATTCAATGTTGGGTACATTGTTGCCTATGATGTTACATCATGCATTATGCTGCCCATGAATACTAGTTTTTAATGGCTCTCTAAAAGTTGAAACTGCTCATCATTGACAGAGTTACATTTTATATAGAAAAATGTAAACAATAAGTTGTTTGTTGGTCTTGTTAAATTTCCTATGTGGGAATTCCTATGTGGGAATTTTCCACCTATGTCTTCTCTGTGACACATTGGGTATAATCACTACATTTCTATCACGTGATCTCCTTCAGTGCCTTCCCCACAAGGCCACAAGCAGAGAGGACAGGAAGGGCACATAGGCAGAACAAAAGAAAGCATCCCGTTCATCAGAGGAATATCCATTCTTATTAGGCGCAGTTTAAGACCAAACCAGGATAACATGGTGTCACCCACTGTTGAAGGCAAGAGATAAAATAACGGTCTTGAAGGCACTTACAGAAGTTAGGTGTGGTGATCCCCAGAGGGCTACCTGACATATAAACCAGAACCAGTAAAGCAGATGGAGTGATAGCCATAAACTTTACATATTATGGACACAGATCAACTGAAAATGAAAGTATAGAAAACGCAATATCAAACGGAAGTGGTATGGCCATATTAATATTGATGTAGAACCTAAGGCAAGAAGAACTGTTAGAAATGAAGGACATTTCATAATGACAAAAAGATAATTCAGTGGTAAAACATAACAATAATAAATGTGTATTCAACTGCACGATATCTTCAAAAAACAGTTGAGCTTTGAGATTGTGAGTGAAATATATAGTTATATATTTACCACCAAACATCCATGTTTTTAAAAAGAATGTGTTAACGTTGACCTCTTGAGTATTTTGATAAACACATTATTTGCTACTCACCACCCCACTCATCTGGTTTCCCAGCCCTAAGTGAGAACAACTGGATTAAAAGAAAACATCCGCTTTCAGTCACTTTGAGGCTGCGAGCTGTAATTCATGTAATTGCCACCAGATGGTAGTGGTTATCTGTTGTAAAGTGTACACTGAACAATTAAAATCTCTCCACAATGTCAATATCAAAACAAAGGTATAGAGAAAGCCGGTAACTTCCTCTTTAACACCATGGCCTAATTATAGTGTTATAGAATAATTTTATTTAACAAGTATTTTAAGACAATATACATCAGTCACTAAGGAATCAAGTGAAGGAGTCCATTTCCTGCCTTCAAGGAGGCAAGAGATAGACACTTACTGATAAGTTTACAAGGAATGGTATTATTGTGTGATGAGGAATATAGAACAGAAGTACGTATTCTACATGCTCAGACAGCATATGCACATACTCTTACTTAGAAAAAGAAGGCTTTCGGGGTGTCGGGGTGCCTGGGTGGCTCAGTCGGTTAAGCATTTGACTTTGGCTCAGGTCATGATCTCGCGGTCTGTGAGTCTGAGCCCTGCATCGGGCTCTGTGCTGACAGCTCGGAGCCTGGAGCCTGCTTCAGATTCTGTGTCTCCCTCTCTCTCTGCCCCTCCCCTGCTCATGCTCTCTCTCTCTCTGTCTCTCAATAATAAATAAACGTTAAAAAATTTAAAAAAAATAAAGAAAAAGATGGTTTTTTAGAAGACATGGTTCTTTATAACATGATCACAACTATCTGATAGGAGCTATTGATTAGAGACAAGAGTATCAAATAAAACTAAAGGTTAATAGAAGTTAGCTGGCAAAATATACAGAGGTAAAAGTACTTCAAAAAGAAAAATAGCATGTACAAAACCCAGCTGTTTTTTTGTTGACATACTAAAAAAGATTTATTGTGGCTGAACACAGAGAACTAGAAAATGCAAATAGCTTAATTAATTTATGTAGAAATATAACCTGAAGCAATATTTTAAAGAGTCCCGAGACCCCCAAGCCCACCCTGTTTTGTAGGTGACTTTTACCAAACATTGAAGAATGAAGAATTCTTTCTTACAGATTTCTTCCAGCCACCAAAACAGGAAACAAAAAAGATGCAGACATAGCCAACTAATTTTATGAGAATAGTAACATCTTATTACAAAATTAGATATAAGAAAAGAACAAAAGTTTATTGATTTAGGACTTCTTTTTTCCAGTCTGGCATGTAAGGAGCTTAGAAGTCACCACACCATTCTAACAAGTAAAGAGCTGAGCAAACTGAAAAATCAACAAGTCTTAGATCTATCAGAGAAGTGAGGCCACAGGGCAAACACTGCCCCCAAAATTAGAGAGACAGATAGACAGATACAGAGAATCACAACTTGCTGGAATAGAAAGCCACCAGCAGAAACTTTCCCAGGAAGCCGGAACTGTAATTGACAAATTGCTGGAGGTCAGTGTGGACAAGCCTGAGAGAAAAAGAAAATAAAATAGCCACAGAAGGACCCAGTCAGAGGGATCCAGCCACATTTTTATGAATTTTAACTCCTGGAGCTCTAACAGATTTCACCGTGAGAGCCTGTGAGATCAGAGAAAAATCTCCTTGGACTTCCAGCATGGGAGAAAAGAAGCAACCACTTTGGAATACATCAGAGGACTCTTCTACCTAACAGCAGGATTCTGTCCTGCCCTCAAGAGAAACTGTTTTATCAGAGCTTGACCTATTGGGGTTTTATCAGAACTTAAGTGACCTGGAGGAAGAAAAATAGAACTGTGGCACCCTCTTGCCATTCTGTACTACCTAAGGGAATGAAACAGACTGAGAAGCAATTGTGAAGTTCACAGCCCAGGGGCACATGGTGTCTGAAAGACTGAGACCTAATCATAAGGCTATAGAATGCTCCTGCTGCCCCCCCACAGCTCATCACTACATCACTTAAGGTCTTTTACCCACAGTTCCATTGACTCAATAAATCATGTCTGCCTTTCGACAAAAAATAACAAGACACAATGAATAGCAAAAAACAGTTTGGAGAGGCAGAGCAAGCATCAGAATCAACCATAACAAGGATGTTGGAACTGTCAGACCATGAATTTAAAAGAAGTATGATTAACACGCTAAGGTCTCTAGTGAAATAAGTAAACAACATGAAACAACAGATGAGTAAATAAAACAGAGAGATAACAATTCTAAGAAAAAAAATGATAAAGATCAAAAAGACTGTAATAGAAATGAAGAATGCCTTTGATAGGCTCATTTGTAGACTGGACACAGTTGAGGAAAGAATCTCTGAGCTTGAGGATATGTCAATAGAATCCCCAAACTGAAAAGCAAAGAGAAAAATAGAAGGAAAATTTTGGAGTAGAATATTCCCAAACTGTGGGATAACTAAAAATGGTGTAACACACACAACATAGGAATACCAGAAGGTGAAGAAAGAGGTAAAGGAATAGAAGAAATATTTGAGGCAACTGTTTCTCTCCCAATTCCTTACTCCAAGACTCAAACTCTAGTCTTTATTCTTCACTGATCCAAATGACAGCATAGTTTTAATTGATACACTCCATTATTATTTTGAAAAGTTGCACCAAATATTTCAATGGCAGAGTCATCTTTATATTTTACTTATTCAAAAGTACCTCCTGTGGCTTAAAAAGACTCTTCTAATATGTGAATTTATGTATGTGAACGTTTCCTCCAGGGAATGAAAATTAAGTGACTATTGATTACTCATTTCATTAATTGCCTTTCTAAAAAGAATAAAATTATTTAACTTGGACTTCTCTTAAGCATTTGTCAGAACATATTATCTTTGTACTTTCTGTATTTCCAAAACTGTTAGACATAACATAGCATAACAGATAGCACTGACAAAGGCTTGAAGAGGAAAAAGAAAGTTAATTAATTTGAACAGAAAAAAAAAGTTCTTTAGGGCGCTATAAACTGGACAGGAAGCAAGTAAAGACATTTTGAAAATAGTACTCAGGGATACATTCTCCCTACACTCACATCACCTTTGCAAAAATCCTGCCTCATACTCAGTCGTAGAGAGGCCACTCTCTGTAAATATCGACACCCAAGTCCCATATCATAGCAGATCAATGAGGATATATTTAAAATTTCTAATATATTTTATCCATGTTTTTTGGCCTCGCATATATAATCATCTATCCACATTTACATATATTTGTAAGATTCCAAATATATGTCTACTTAAAACATAATACAACTCTAACTATAGAAACAGCTTCAAAAGTATTTATCTCAAAGGCACAACCCAAAGATGTGAGAAAGAAACATTTTATGAGTCTACTACAATCTCCAGGCTGCCCCCATTCTTCTTCCAAATTTTTTATTGTTGTTATTATTATTTTGACTGGATTCATGAAAAGTCCTTGCTAGTAAACTTCTAATTAAAATTTAGTCACTCCCAAACAGGCAAATTGCAATAAAAATTATCATTTACACGGGAGAATAAAGAAAGAGACTTAGAAAGAAATGAACACTGATAATGTTCTACACACTAGAATCCATTCTACACACTAAAACATAGAAATTTTAACACAAATTTGGGTGGCAAATTTTCAGGTGCATCCATTTATCCAATCACTGCCTGAAATGAAAGTGAATTCCTTGGTCTGTGAATCTGACTGCTCCAAGTTTTGCCTGGTGAAACACCTCATCTCACTAGTTTTTCTTTTTTTTTTAATTTTTAAAATTGTTTAGTTTTGAGAGACAGAGAGAAAGAGAGAGAGTGTGTGTGTGCAGGGGAGGGGCAGAAAGAGGAGGAGACACAGAATCCAAAGCCAGCTCCAGGCTTTGAGTTGTCAGCACAGGGCCAGACTCAGGGATTGAACTCAGGAACCGCAAGATCATGACCTGAACAGAAGTCAGATGTCCAACCAACTGAGCCACCCAGATCCCCCTCCAGTTTCCTTTGGGAGTATATCTTGGAAAGAGGAGGGCCCTTTGAGCTACTGACATTCTTTATGTATTTCCTGTCCATAAGGCAGAGTAAATCCTTGATTTGAAAAAGAAAAAAAAATCCACATCTCTGACAATACAACTTGGAATTTTTCTCTATATGTGTAGTAGGCACTCGATTTCATTTTAGGGGATTCTCTTGCCTTGTAAACCTGTGTCAGAAATATGATCATTGGGTCTTCTCACCAGTAAGAACAGTTAGAGCTAACAGAAACCTAATGGATGTTACCTTACTGTACTGAGGGGAAAAAAGTATTTCTAGGGTGCTTATAATCTCTAAAACATCTTAGAATTTTGTTTAAGTATAATGATGCATTATAAATTCCAAACCCAGACTCACAATGGTAGGATACATTATGCTTTAGGGCTAACTCATGGTGTCCTATCATGTGGGTCCATGCAAGACCCTTCCCATGTTTCATTTAATTTGATTATGCTTTCTCTTCATCCTCATCCAAGTCCAAACTCTAACACATTTAATATACAATATTATAGATCTGTGTGTCCCTATGAGAATATAAGCATCAGCATCATGGGAATAGCAATTTGCATCCTCATATATGCTATGTATCTAAATATGTGTTTGCTTGCTTGTTGGAGAGAGACAGACAGCTCTGAAATGTATATAATGGCCACATCGGTTTACATTTCCATCAAGAGTTCTTGTTCTCTGCAAAAATAACTTCCATTTGTTTTTGCCAGTCTGCAAGTAGTGTTCTTGTTTTCTCTGATTCTTTACAAGCCTGAGCATCCCTTCAAATACCTGTTAACCACCCAGACTTAACTTGTGCAAATTACTATTTCTATTTCTTGCCCACATATTTTTGTCTTTTGGATCTTCCATAATTTTCTGGTTGACTTGAGAATTTGTTTTTTTATGCCAAGAATTAATACTCTTTTTATTTGGGGCATTGAAAACACTTCTCTATCTATGTGTGTTTATAGGAAAAACAAAGCATTGATATAACGTAGCCAAACGCATAACTTTTCCCATTATATATTTTGTCAGGTATTGTATAAGACATGTGAATCAATTACATCAATAGAAGGTTATTCAGTGTTTATTTCTGAGGCAGAGAGAGACAGAGGATGAGTGGGGGAGGGTCAGAGAGAGAGACACACACAGAATCAGAAGCAGGCTCCAGGCTCTGAGCTGGCAGCACAGAGCCCGACGTGGGGCTCAAACCCACAAACTGTGAGATCATGACCTGAGCCGAAGTCGGTCGCTCAACCGACCGAGCCACCCAGGCACCCCAATAGAAGGTTATTCAAAATATGGTTCGAATACTTTTATAATTTATCTTTATTTTTTAAGTTTTTATTTAAATTCTAGTTAGTTAACATATAATGTAATACTGGCTTCAGGAGTAGAGTTTAGTGATTCATCACTTACATATAACATCCAGTGCTCATACCAACAAGTGCCCTCCTTAATACCCATCACCCATTTAGCCCATCCCCCACCCACCTCCTCTCCATCAACCATCAGTTTGTTGTCTATAATTTACCTTTGAAATTTAAGTCTTTGATTTATTTGGAGTTTTTTTTTAATGATGTGAATCAGGCATCCCAAAGTACGTCTCCATGTATTAAGAAAGTTTTCCATCATTATCCTTAAGAAAATCTAGGCTTTCTTCACTAATCTGTTATGCTACATTTCTCGTGTGCCAATTTTCGGTATCTATATGGACTTACTCATGGAATTTCCTTCCTTGGCCTATTTTTCAAGTCTTTCCGAGTACAGCATTGCACTTATTTATTTAAAGTTTAGATTTATTCCAGATGAAGGGCAACTCCTTCATTTTGCTGTTTCAAAATTGTTTTAGCTATTCCCATTTATATTTCTACATGTATTTTAGAATCAGTTTATTAAATTCTTTCAATATTCACCAAAAAATTTTTTATTGTAATTGCCTTGCATTCATATAGATTTATATACATTCGGGAAAAATCTTAAAAATATCTGTTCCTAAATATAGTGGCTTTCTCTATTTATTCAAGGTTACTTTTATATTCCTGTCGTAGGCAGAAAGATGTTTCCCCTCCCAAAGATATCCATATCCTAACCTCTGGAACTTGTAGATATATTACATTATATGGCAAGGAATATTTGCAGAAGAGATTAAAGTTATAGACTTTGAGATGGACAGATTATCCTGGAATGTCTGAGTGGGTTACAAATTAATTGCATTAGTCCTGTTTTCAGTGAGGTTTTTTTTTCTTTTCTTGTCATGTCCTTCCTTTTTAAGATTATTAACTAAAGTTCATAGCTGATTCTCCCCGGTGTTTCCTAATCTCCTATTTCTGTTGCAGGATACCACTTTATATTTGTTTGTTATATTTGTTTGTCATATCTTCTTAGTTTCCTCTTGGCTGTAACAATTTCTCTGAATTTCCTCGTTTTTGATGACCCTGACAGTTTTGAATATTGGTAAGGTATATTATAGGATGGTCTGTGTTAGAATTCACCTGATGTTTTTCTCATGATTATCCTGGGGTTTTGAGTTTCTGAGGGGAAGATCACAGGGGTTAAGTGCCACTTTCATCACATCATATCCAGGGAACATACTATCAACATGATTTATAACTGCTGATGTTGACCTTGATCACTTGTCTGAAGTACTGTTTGTCAGGTTTCTCCATGGTAGAGTTATTCTCTTCCCCACTTTCTAGACCGTACTCTTGGGGAGGAAGTCACTATGTACAGCCCATACTTAAAGAGTGGGGAGTTACGCTCCACTTCCTTTAGTGTGGAGTACCTACAAAACTTATTTGGAACTTTTCTTCACTGTTAGGTCTGACTTGTGTTCATCATTTAGTCAATCATTTATTTATATCAATGTGGACTTATTAGTATTTCTGTTTTTAGGTTATAATCTATTTTATTTATTTTGTTGCTTGAATTGTTTCAGCTTTCCCATTGAGACTTCTTTCATTTGGCTCCCATGCCCGTTTGATACACATCAATGAGAGAGAGGTTGTTCATTTGTAACTTTCTGACACAATAAGATGCTTCAGGTTCATCGTGTATGTTTTCTACTGTTGTCCTAGATTAAGCTATTTCCCCCAAGGAGCTGTCATTCCATTTATTGGAGAATGGTGTTAGAAAGCAAAATCTGGGCATTTGGTATGCTTGTTACTACTGGTATGTTATTTCTTTTAGGCTTTTCAACTGACAGAACAAAGAATGGTATGTTTGTATACTAACTTATGCATACATGCATATCTATAAATATATAGATACAAATCCATAGATATGAATGGAGCCCTATAAGACTAAAGGTAAAAGTACTTCACACTAGTATTGTTGTCTAGTTGATAAAGTTATTTTCCCAAAGGGTACAGGTTAAGATTCTGATGCTATTATACAAGAATACTGGAATTGAATAATTAAGTAAATGGCTAATAAATGATAGAAATCAGGTTTGTGATAGATTGTCAAGGTGATTGATCCCTGTGGTAACAGATATGTGTTGGAAAAATCAGTAAGAATTCATTTTAAACATGATGTTGATAGGATACTGATGATTACATCTATAATGTTTTCTTATTTTTTATTGATTTGGATTTATTTTTGTTCTTCTTTTCAATCTTTCTGATTTAAATAGTTAGCCCATGTTTAAAATTTTTTTCTTGTAAAATACTACTTGCACTGTTATCCAGAATTTATTTTTGTAGGCTCCATGTCCAATGTGGGGCTCAAACTAACAAGAATTGCATGCTGTATTGACTGAACCACGTAGGCACATCTGTGATCCAGAAATTTGGCATGGGGATACAAGTAATTATTTTCTTCACATCTTCTTCTCCATCCTGATCTTTATTTTTTTAAGTTCCTAAGTACATGTTATGTTGCTTTTAGTTTTTAGTTTTTTAACTTTTACTACTTTTTTTTTAAGATTTTATTTTTAGAGTTTTGTAGTTACAACTAAATTGAAAAGAAAGTATAGAGATTTCCCATATATCCTTCATCCCCGCATATTCATAGCCACCCCATTGTCAACACGACTCATCAGAATGGTACATTTTACCAAGGATAAACTATTGATACATCACATTCACCCAAAACACATAGTTTACGGTGGAGTTCCTTCTTGGTGTTGTACATTCCAAGACTTTGGCCAAATATACAATGAATTTATCCATAATTATAATATCATACAGAGTGTTTTATTACCCTAAACATTTTTAGTACTCTGCTTATTCTTCTTTCCTTTTTCTCCCTATCCTTGGCAATGACTGATCTTTTTATTGTCTCCATAGCTTTGCCTTTTCTGGAATGCCGTATAGTTGTAATTGTACAATTTGTAGCCTTTTCAGATTGGCTTCATTCTCTTGGTAATATGCATTTAAGATTTTTCTACATCTTTTCATGGCTTTATAGCTCATTTCTTTTTATTACTGAGTAATATTGCATTGTCTGAATGTACCACAATTTGTTGATCTACTGAAGGACATCTAGGTTGCTTCCAGAATTCAACAATTATATCTGCTATAAACAACAGGTTTTGGGGTGAACATAAAATTTTAATTCCTTTGAGTAAATACCAAAAAATGCAATTGCTGGAGTGCATGGTAAGAGTATGTTTAATTTTGTAAAAAACAAAAACAAAAACAAAAAAACAAAACAAAACAAAAAAACCTGCCAAACTCTCTTTCAAAGTTATTGTACCATTTTGTATTCCCACCAGCAATAAATGAGAGTTCCTGCTACTTCATGTCCTTGCCAACATTTGATATTATCGGTGTTCTGAGTTTTGGTCATTCTAATAGGTGTTTAGTGGTATCTCACTGTGTTTTAATTTGCATTTTCCTGGTGACTTATGGTGTGGAGCATCCTTTAATATGCTTGCCATCTGAATCTTCTTTGCTTACCATATTTTTCACGAAGAACATAGCATTAGGGGAATTGCTCATCTCTGCTACCTTGCTGATGTTGCACATATTCATAATAGCAAAGGCTTAAAATGCAGCTTATTTGAGTTTTGGCAGTACACCTTATGATCTGCTGGGAACATGAGAGTGTGGGAGGTCTTTAAGGATCTTCTATGAGGCCATTGCCCACTCATCTTTTCATGTCTTCTGGAACGCTGTTATAAGACAGTTTCTCTTCATCTCCTGGGTCAGATATGTCTTGGGGGTTTCTTTCAATCATCCTCACTGTAGAGCTGCATAATATAAAATCGCTTAGCTGCAGTCTAGATTTGGCCCCTCAGCATCAGGATATTCTACAACTTGCAGTGCAATTATTCCGCTTTCCTGTTTGTTTCAGTGTTGTCCTTTTCAGTGTGTTGGGCAAGGGCCTAGGAAGCTGCCACCTTTGGTTTATTCTTCTTTTTTGCTGTCCATGTAAACAGTCAACTCTCTAAATCTGAAAGTGGCTCATTGTATCTTTATCAGTTGAAATGATTAGGTCTTGCTTTGAGTTGTGTTTGTGAAACTCCATGATTCTTTCAAATTAGATATTTAGTATAAAACTATGTTTGTTAATATTTGTGTATGCTTCAAGAGCATATACAACTAGATATAAAATGTGTAGATATTAATTTGTTTTTTTATTGGAAATCACATTGGAAGGAATTGATATTTTTGCAATATTGAAAGTTCCAGGGGCGCCTGGGTGGCTCAGTCGGTTGAGCGTCCGACTTCAGCTCAGGTCATGATCTCACAATCTGTGGGTTCGAGCCCTGCGTCAGGCTCTGTGCTGATAGCTCAGAGCCTGGAGGCTGCTTCGGATTCTGTGTCCCCCTCTCTCTCTGACTCTCCCCCATTCATGCTCTGTCTCTCTCTGTCTCAAAAATAAATAAACATTAAAACAAATTAAAAAAAAATAAAGTTCCAACCCATGGACAGTATATATATCTCCATTTATATTGGATTTCTTAATTTTTTTCAAGAATATTTATAGTTTTTGGTATAGAGGTCTTGTATGCATCACTTGAATTTGTCCTCAGTACTTCCTGGTTTTTATGTTATTTAAAATTTTTAAAAATTTTCTATTTGCTTATTCCTGGTATTTAAAAATGCAATTAATTTTTGTATATTTACTTATATCCATCTACCTTCCTATATCTAGTTACCTTGCTAAAAAATCTGTATTTTCTACATAAACAGTCATGCCACTTGCAAAACTAATAGCGTGATTTCTTGCCATGAAAACTAATGTCTTTTTGGTTTTGATTTCTTAGATTGTTAGGATTTGGTACTATGTTTTCTGCAAGTAATGATATCATACATCCATGTCTTGTTCTTGTTCTCTAGAGAAAACCTTTGAATAATTTACCATTGATTATATATGTGCTGTAGCTTTTTAAAAGACTTTCTTTTTCAGATTAAGAAACTTCCTTTCTATGTCTTGTTTGCTAAGAAAAAATATTTTCTAAAGTCACTTGCATTTCAAAAAACATTGAATATTTGCTAATAGGAAATTATTGTTTTGGGGTCCATGATAAATGTATTGTTACATTACACAAAATTCCTTATATTTTAGTGACACATTCTAAAACATATAAGATGAAGTGATATGATGCAAATGATTTGCTTCAAAATAATTTGGAAGAGGCAGGGCACCTGGGTGGCTCAGTTGGTGAGCATATGACTTCAGCTCAGGTCATGATCTTGCAATCCGTGAGTTCGAGCCCCACGTCCAGCTCTGTGCTGATAGCTCAAAGCCTGGAGCCTGCTTCAAATTCTGCATCTTCCTGTCTCTCTGCCCCTTCCCTGCTCACAGTCTCTCTGTCTCTTGAAATATAATAAACATTTAGAAAATAATAATAATTTGGGAGAGGAAAATAGATGGATTGTGGTTGAGGCAGGATTGCCTATAGGTGCATTTTGGTTGTGGTTCATTTTACTGTTTTATTTTTTTATATGTTGAAAATCCTCTGTCATAAAAAAAGGAAAAACTGAAAAAAATATTTTTAAATAAAATTGATAACACATATATTAAAAAAATGTATTAAATTTAATTCAATGTGCCTCAACTCCTCCATTCACCTCCATCAACACCCAATGATATTTCTTAACCTTATATAAAGTTCTCTGCAAACTCCTTTATTTCCCATGGCAAACCAACAGCACCAGAAATATAAAGTAAAGCTATTTGTTAGTCCTAAATTTACTTTAGCTCTTCTTATATAGAAACTAAACATACCATTGACTATTACCTCGTAGAATGAGTAAAGTAAGAAAGATTAAACCTATGGTAACGATGCTAGAAACCAATTAAAGTGGGCCTGTTTGTGTGCCTGCATGTGTTTGCCTTACATACAAACACAATATAATATATATAAATAAATATATAATTAAATAAATACATAAAATATAAATAAATATGTAAATATATGTGTATATGAATTCACATTAATTCTGCTTCATTACGTTTCAAGCTTAATATCTTAAACTTTCAAAGCTTAAATTTCTTCATTTATGAAAGGTTAAAAGACCTTCACTCAATTAGAAAGATTAAATGAGACACTGCGCCTAAAGTTTTAACATTATTTTTGGCGCATAATATGTGCCCAATAAAATTGGTCTTTAATTTACTACTAAGGGGATTCTAAGCTTGGTTTCAAGCCAAAACATAAGAAAAAGAGTTATTCTTTTGTTAAGTATGAAGAAATCCTAGTAACCCGTATGTAGCTTTTTCCAGTATAGGCACAGTACAATTTGAATGTAGATAGCTATACTAAACTGTCTCTTCTCAGAACAGGTATAGTAAATGCGTATTTAATTTTGTTTCAAAATCTTAGGCAATCCCTGAATGACTGTCAGCTTAAATATAAAGACTTAGGTGATCTAGTCCAAACACCATCCCCTTCAAACTCAGAGGAATATATTTGGAGATACATTCATGTTTAATATAACTAGTCGTTTTATCTATATGCGGGGGATTTCACCAATTCTCTTAATGCTACCTCAGAGTAGAGTTGTAATTCACTCCGGCACAAAATAGGCTTGGGAATATGGTAAAGTGTTTGAAAATAATCACATTTTAGAGATGTCAACTTATAGGTGATCTAGTCCAAACACCTACAATTTTAAGTGAGGAGACTGGCACAGAGAAATTAAGTGCTTTGTGCAAAGTTGCACACCAAGTTAACAACTAATCATGGAATCATTAACAAAGAAAATTTGCCACTACTTTAAAGTCATAGTTGGAAAAATTTAAAGCTAAATTTAACCTTTGAGACTATCTTGTCATTCCTTCTCATTTTGTGGGTAAAATAACTAAGGTCCAGAGAGGTTACAACAGACCTGGCACCTGGGACTGCCCTCCTGACCACCAGTTTACTCCCTTCTCCATGCTGTGTTGCTATTGCTATTAAAAAATTTTTTTTTGAAGGAGAGAGAGACAGAGGGTGAGCAGGGGAGGAGCAGAGAGAGAGGGAGACACAGAATCTGAAGCAGGCTCCAGGCTCTGAGCCATCAACACAGAGCTCGATGCAGGTCTTGAACTCAAAAGCTGTGAGGTCGTGACCTGAGCCGAAGTCGGATGCTCAACAAACTGAGCCACCCTGGTGTGCCGTTACTGCTATTTTAGACATGTTTGTGACACAATACTTCTATCTAGAAAATTTAACTTTATGGCATAACGCATGATATAACTATAATTATATCCACAGTTGTTTTATTAGGATTATTGTTTTAGAGAATTACATAGTATTTTACACAATATTTCAATGAAGGAACTGCTTCTGCCCTATATATTTGCTTGTTAGGTATATTTTTCTTTCTAGTCAACCTCTTTTTATTTCTGTTCTTCACCTCACTCTTTCTTTTAAAAATTCCCCTTTATACGGTTTCCATGGAAATTGCTTTCTTCCCCTTCAATTTGTCCAGTCATTTGAAGCCATTTATTTTATGGGATATATATGGATCATCTTCAATTCTTCAGGGAGACATACACCATAAGTGTTAATACTGAATTTATATTTTCCTGTTTCCATTTAGTGCATTTTCTCCACACTAAAAGCTTACCACACCCATAGAATCTGGATTTTAACTGTGTTGTTCATTACACACAATCTCCAATAGATGTCACTATACACCATCTATTGAAACAAACAAGTGTAAATGCATTTTACTCACCAAATAGATTTTTTGACAAAACTACATTGCTTTATGGCTCATCAGATTACGACTCTCTGTAGTCCCACATATAATAAGGTCCAGGTTGACGTTGTAAAGAATTTATAATGAGATTAACAAAACAAATGGCTTACGCTGAGATCCTAAGTAATGTATACGCTGCCCTTTATCCTGATGTTGTACCAGGTTGCCCAATCAGGAAATGGAGAAAATTAGGAACTTAAGAGCTGTATTTAAAGCAAGGATATTTAGTATTTGACTTTCAACTGGCATATGCCTCTTTGATAAGAAATCTCATTGGATGATTCCAAATTAGACTCTGAAAGTGAAGCAGTGGTCACATGCTTTTGTGGTGATGGTGATGGCCCTATGGCTCTTACTTGCATAACAGATTCAAGAAAATGTGAATGTAATTGTGTAAGGTATGAAATTGTGACAGGTACGCTCAAGATCTCATTTGGATACTTCACTCTTAAGATTGCGAAACTGACTCTTATTTACAGGTGATAAATTATCTGGCCCAAACCACAAAGGACAATGGAGGCAGAACTAAGATTTCCACATAATTGGTGGTTTTATATTGCTTTTAGAAATTAAGTGTTAAGGGGATTCACCTAACAAGCTAGAGTAGCTAGGGAAGGATAGTGTGCAGAACAAGCCTTGTACAACAGTTATGTTGCCAGACAAAACCATCATAATATCAAACATTTATTGAGCACTTTCTATGACATTTGCATGTGGATTATGATGCATAATCCTCACAAGTATATCACATCCTGCTATTTTGTCTACTTAAAGAATAAGGTTATGCAGTGGTAGTTCAAGAGCATTGTTGCTATGGTAGTGAGACAAATCTTGAATGGTCAGAGACAGAATAATCATAATTACACTACAATATGTGCTGAGCACCTACTATAGGCCAGGCACAAATAATAACAGCATTTATTGATCACTTATTGTATACCAGGCATTGTGCTAGGCTCTTTATACAGTCACATGTATCTATTATCCTAAAAACAGCTCTGAAAGAAATGCTGTTATTAACTTAAATGGAAGAAACAAGAGAGTCAAGAAGGCAAGTAAATCGTGCAAAGTCCCTACCCACCAAGGGTTGGAGCTAACATTTGAATAAAAAGTCCAAGCTCTATAATGCCTCACAGATGGCACGAGACCTAAGAGAGATGTGGTGTGTGTGTGTGTGTGTGTGTGTGTGTGTGTGTGTGTGTGCGGGTGGATATATTTGAGCATGTATACACATAGACACATGCATACATATATACATACATACGAATATACACATACACACATGTACACACACAAAATTCAATACAAAATTTAACATGTAAGATGGGCAAATAATTCTAGAACTAGGGAGTTGATTATAGGAAAAGAAGTAAAAAATTATAAACCAAGTATCTTCACCCATGATTTCTTTGTTGGCTCTAGAAATGAAGCATTCATAAAAACCGTTAAGGAATGAAAAAAAAGAATTATTCCTCCCCCAAGAAAAGCAAACTTGTTAAAGGCTTTCATTCCTCAGTGAAGAATAGCCATGAAAGTGGGAGGGATACAGGAAAGGGGGAATAACTATCTGAAAATCCAGTGTTTTCTCTCATGTAACAAAAGTAATGATTCTGGAGCCTCTGGGCAAAAGCCAAAGTTGAGCAAAAGGATGAAGATCAACAAAAAGTGGCGAAATGCCTACTTTATACGAGCCACCTCAGTAATCTAGATTAAAATAACTATATCACAAATCACTAAATGACACAATGTTAATGCCACTTGAAGCTACCTTTTGGAAAATTAGGCCCTTTAATATCATTTTATTACTTTGAGCAAATTAGTTAATGCTTTTCTTTTTTAAAAAAATTTTTTTTCAACGTTTATTTATTTTTGGGACAGAGAGAGACAGAGCATGAACGGGGGAGGGGCAGAGAGAGAGGGAGACACAGAATCGGAAACAGGCTCCAGGCTCTGAGCCATCAGCCCAGAGCCCGATGCGGGGCTCGAACTCATGGACCGCGAGATCGTGACCTGGCTGAAGTCGGACGCTTAACCGACTGCGCCACCCAGGCGCCCCAGTTAATGCTTTTCTAATGGGCCTCAGTTTTCCCATCTCTAATGTCTCTTCCAAACTTTGAAACAAAGAATTTTAAAAAGTATTGTTGCCATTGTTGTTTAAAGTAAGAAAAGTAGGGCAACTGATTGATTGAAGAAATCATTCTCCTTTTGTTTAAATCCCCAAAGCAACTGGTTCTACCTATCTTTGAAGTATTGATTTGTAAGATTTGCAAATATTGTCAGGATTTGTCATTATCTGGGCTTTGTCGTCAGGAACTACCACAGCCCTGAAACAAAGAGGCCGATTAAAGATGGTTCAAAAGCACAGGAAACTTTTAAGATAAGCTTGCATTGAAACACTCATATATAGCTTCAGAATACACTAAAGAAAAACCACAAAATTTCTTTGCTATCTTCTGGCTCCACCACTTGCTAATTTTAAGTCCATCAAGTTTCTCCTTTCCCTCCTCTTTAAAATGCTAATAGTATCAATCTTATAATATTGCTATGATGATCTAGTGATCACAATAATGCTATGTGATCTCCTTACCATCACCATTATCTTCAGTAAATATTATTAATATTACTGCTATTTATTCATCCTGCACTTTTGTACCTGGATAGGAGGTGTCTATTTTTAAAAGTCATCTTTGTTATGCAATTACAGTGATCTCATTTTGCCCTGGCATGTTTGAGGTTTTCTTTCCTTACTTTCCTTTCCTTTCTCTGTCTCTCTTTCTTTCTTCCTTCCGTCCTCCGGAGCTCCCTCCCCTCCTTTCCACCCTCCTCATTTCTTTACTTTCTTCCTCCCTCCCTTCCTCCCTTCCTTCCTTCCTTCCTTCCTTCCTTCCTTCCTTCCTTCCGTCATAATGTTTAGCAGATGACACGTTTTAAGATCTCATGGAAGCACATTTAAGAGGCCACTCTAGTTGATTAGATTAATTCCTCTTTTTTTTAGATAGTACCTTATTTTATGCTGTCAAAACATATTCATTTTAATCTAGTTCAATTGCCAAACTCGTTGGTTATAGTACTATGCCCAAGTAATCCAAATATTTGCCTAGAAACCCATTTCCTCACAGGGGTAGATGTTGTGGAATTCTCTGTTCCCTTATTGTGAAGTGGTGCTGACTCTGGCTCTAGTTTTTGTCCCCTGACCCCCACTCCCATATCTCCATCCTCAGCCCAAGATCCCTTTTCTGTTTTCTATCAAAGTTCATCACTATATTTGAGTCGAAAGCAATGAGATAACCCAGTCCACTTTATCAGGACAAATAGGTGGCTGTTTCTGTTTAATTTCTGGAGTTATTCCAAAACAAAAAATGATCTCCAACCCCACCCAAGTCAATCTCTTTCCCTTCTCATGACCAAATTCCAGGATTAGAAATCCATTTCTCTGTGTAAATCAATAACCTCTCCAGGCAATCTCTTTCAAAATGAAGATACTCAAGGGAATGTTCATCATTAAGCTCTTAACACCTCTGTGTGAAGGATTTTCATCAGCTTTTTCCCACTATGAAACAACAGCTTGACCCTGCAAGCCAGGCTTGGGTGGTGTGGGGCTGAACAGACACCTAGGCTGAAAAAAATGACGATTGGCTTCAGAAAAGAGCGTGTGTGTGTGTGTGTGTGTGTGTGTGTGTGTGTGTGTGACAGATTTACATACAGTTCAAACGTTTCTACAACAACTTCCTAGGAGTACTTTTAGGCATGGGGAGCATACCTTTCCTAATTGAAGCACCTAAGGGGCAAAATATAGAAGAAGAGTTAGACAGTACAGTTTGTCTCCATCAGCTGTCCCAGTAGTTTCCTCAGGGCAAATAAATCCTGGCAGCAAACGATGGTGTTGATTAGAGCATTGGGAAAAGCTATGAAGGCAGAATTAGTAGGTGAGGCATATATGTGGGTGCCTAGGTGAATAAACAGAAATCCAGGTTCTTGGAGCCAAATCCTACCACCAGTACAGACAGGAAATACCCAGGAGAGGAAAGTTTTAGCCACCTATGTGTAGACATAGTTTTTAGAAACCAGTAGCAGAACAGGCGAGACACAAAGAACCTAAGCTACTCAGGATGCTAACTGCCCACACACTGGCACTTAAAGAAAGAGCAGTGACTGTCCATGTCTATCCCTACAGCTGTTCCTTTCCTGCAGGCTACAGAACTTGCCTAGTTCTCCAGTTTTCACAAAAACAAGGTAGAAATTCTAGCTTTATACTTTCTATGAGACAACTAATCTAATTATTTTCTCCTTGCTCCTACTCCAAGGAACCAGAAGTATTTATTTGGGCACAAATCAGCATTCTCTCAATTTCCTGGGATGTAAAGTCATGCCAAGCCAACCATAGGCTTGAGGACTGTACATCTGCCCTCTTGTCCATTGGGTTCTTGATTGTTTTCCTTGAAAACTTTCGGAGAAGGCTACATTAGCTGTAGACAGATGCCTCTGTTCTCTCAGCGCAGAGACAAATAATTGGAAAGAATGAGAAGGTACCAATGCACATTTGATTTTTTGTCTGTTGACAATTGTCTCAAATACATTCATTTTTTTCCACAATTGTTATAAGTTAAAATATTTTAAGCCCTTCCTTAGTACCTTACAATTCAAAATAAACAAGTTAATTTTCCCTCCAAGATTAACTATTTGTTTGCTAAAAACATGCATGTGTGAACTTTGCAGAACTTCAGCTAAGAGCTCATCCGTGGGCTGTAGGGGTGGTTTCCTGCTCTACAATCCATTGCTGATCATTCTTGAGAGGGCTTTCAGAAAAAAAAAAAATAACCTCACTGTTTCAAATTCCAGCACTACCCTTGAGTCCAGCTTTATCTCTCTCTTGTGTGCAGATGAGCAGCTCATATCATGGGCATAATCTCACTCCAGTTACCTTGAGTGAATAATGTCCAAGAGGTGGACATTGTGGACAAACAAAATACCCTGTTGAAGCTGGGAGAGTCACAGTACAAAAAAGTTGTCTTGTCAAAAAATAGAGGAACTGGGAAAGATTATGTGATTATATCCTGTAAGTTTTCTTTTTAAATTCCATTTGAACACAAATAATACATAGTTCCAAGTCACATTCAAACATATATTCTTTAATTTCTGATTCTGACAGTATAAAAGTTTCCAAATGAAAGTTAGTTTCATTTTCCTGCTAGGTTGGGCAATATTTGGGCAAGAGAATCATTGCCCAAAGGTTTTCTTAGATCAAACTGTTCTCCTTTGGGTCCCTTTTTAAAAGAGTTCAGGTACATACACTCAGCCTAATGTATATGGCTTAAAAATAGGAAAAACATTTTTACCCAAATTTTTTGCTGTGGACATTCATTCAAAGACTCATTCAAGCACAAAGAAAATAGTATGTTTATATGTCACCAGTTGGCCAATGAATTACATGCTGTGTTTCTCAACTTTCTGAAGTTGGCAGGGCACATAGGTACAATCTTATTTTCTCCCATCTATAGCTCAAAATAAAGCTGAGGTTCAAGGATATGACCTGACTGCCACAAGGATGTACAGGTTGTAATTGGCATAGTCAGACTGGAATTCAGGTGTGTTTCTCCCAGGTTTCTGGAGAGTATGTAAATGTTGTTTCATTCCTAGAATGTGAACATGCCTCTGAAGAAAGCTGGCCTACATTGAGCTGTTCCCTATAGCTAAGCTGTTATCTTGCAGTTGTTATAAGTGTCATTGTTTTATTCTGTGGCTAGGAGACCAAAATCTTCTCCTTTATTCCATATAATGTAGAAGAGAGCGTCCCCGGAATTATGGTATTTCTGAGTAGTGACACAGGGCCTGCCATGACCTTTCAGTGAACTTGAGCCTGTGCAGCAGGTTGGGGAGCCCCAGAGTGGTCAGGTGACCACATTGCCATCTGCAGTTCTGGACTGGTCATCTGGCCAGTGCTGACCTTTCGGAACATGATCCAGTGAAATCCAAACCCTGAGAACGGCTGGCAGGCAAAATCTGCTCCTCAATGTCAGTTTCACTGCTGAGTTGTTTAATTGTCCACTACAACTTGTAAAGGGCCCATCAGGCTCAGGTCATGAACCTCCCATTTAGCATTAATGGATAATCAAATCCTATTTGATTGGAAATGCTTTTGTCTTAATTGTATTTCCTTCATAATTATAAATACCTAGCACTGTACTAACATAAACTTTAATACAATGACACTGCCTTATAAGACTGCCTTTAAGAGACAACACCTATTGTTGAAGCTGCTCCATCAAGATAATATAATTTTATTAAAATTATATCCTAAAACTACATAACAATGATAACAATGGTGTTCTAGTCGATTAACATAGTAGATTCTAGTAATTTGTTATCTGGCAACTTTTTAAAAGGCAAAGCTTAAATTCTTTTTGTTACATGACATTGATCTCCTTCTATGTCATAAAATCTGCAAGTTTACCAGCTCTTTGCCCCGTGATCATTCATTCATTCAGTCACAAAAAACTGTATGAAACATCTACCAAGCGCTATACTGTGCTATCTAGCAGGACAACAAAGATGAATAAGACCGTGTTCATGAGGAACTTGCAGCTTAGCTGGGATAAAAGACCTATAAGGATATAATTATAAAACAATATGGAAAAGAAACTAGGCTTTTTATGCATATGGGAATCACAGAGTATATGCGGCTGATACCTTCAAGAGTAAAAAGCTAAGGAAAGCTTAGGACATGTTGCATTTGAGCTGCTAATGAAAACCCAGAAGGAAATGGCTAGAAGGCAAATAAATCTCAGGAGTAAGGTTAAGCTAGTGTTATACATGTTGGAAAGAGCTTCATATAAGTAATAATTGAGCCATGGAAGTTTAAGTCAGAAAGAAAAGAAGAAGTTCAAGGAGAGACTGTTAAGGAAAACTTCCATTTAAGGTTTAGAAGAAATTAGAAATGGAGAAATAACATGAAAACCCTAACAGCATAATTGTTATTACCACTAAGGAAGGGAAGACTTTGAAGGTAGTGAAATACAGTTATCATGATACTTGAATAGCTAACAACACTAACATTAACCAGAAACCATACAAGTTGAAAAACCCATTGGTCTGGAATCGAATTTGAATAGCCTGGGTTCAAAGCCCTGTCAAATACTAATTTCCTTTGGATCCAGAAGCAGTAATTTATTCAGTCCAGACCTCATTTTACCTAAACCTAAAATAAAGATAGGATGTGAGGGTTCTAAATACCTCCCTTTTCATGAGGTCTTTAAGTATGAGAAAACTGAAGTTTAAGAAAAGCTATTCTGTGCATTTTAGATGTATCATTGTTCCAAGGAGCTTATACCTATTTATAAGACTAAGACTATTGAAAGTGAGAACCTTCACCTAAGTAGGCGGCAATTATTTAATTATGTGACAGTCATAAGTTATATATATCTGCACATAACAGGTTCTTTAAAAACGTGTACCACATAACTCTAAGGTAATTCTCCAAAGAGGCTATTAGTCTGTTGTGTCACAGGATATTATGTTATTAATAATACACAGATGAAAGAAAATTGTCCAGTTAATGTGGTTAGCTAGAGACACAAATTGAGAGGCAAGATTCATTGGTTCTATTTTGAGCTCTGCCACTGACTCGGAGCTTTCAGAAGTCACATATTCTTCAAAATAATATTGATCCCTCACAAGTGTACAGGATTTTAAAACCAGATAATTTTGAAATTCTCTGAGATCTCCTGAGCAGCAGCATATATATATTTTTTCAGTTAGCAAAGGATATTACAAGTTTCAAAAGTGTATGTCAGGTATGTTCTATTATGCACACACATTACAGAGAAGAGCTTTGAAATATTTTACATTTAGAGAGAGGCATTCTCAACAGATAAATTTACTAAATGAGCCATGAACATGATCTCATCTGCAAAGGAGTGGGATCTGAAGTAGATATTTAAGCAATAGTTCTAATAAAAGGTGATAAAGAAATAGGTAACAAATATGTTCTAAAATAAATGTAGACCCTAAATGCAAACTTTTGTGAAATATTTAACTGTTATTTTAATTTGGAGATACATCACAGTGTCAGATGATGTCTGTGTTTTCAAAGTTCATCAGAAAATACAGTCTGGGGAACTGGAAAGACTGACGAATTCCCTATGAAGGCTGCCAATTAGAGTCATGTATGGGTGGGCTAAGGCTCCAGGAGTTTTCATTTTACTTCTGTTTCTCTGTTGGAGTTCCTTTCAAGCTGTCAGAGCTTGGGAAGAACCTGGGCTTTGGTTTTTTTTAATACCTTTCATTTTCCTACATGTAGCCAAGTTTTGAAAATTTAAACATGATAAAACTCCATGGGACATGACATGATTCAGTTAACATTTTGACTGTGTAATGATCCACAACTTAATACCAATAAGAGATTAAGATAGAAAAGGTGGTTATTACCGGGAAAAAAATTATTATGTGAGGTGTGGAGAGACAAAAATGTCATGTTTCCCTTAAGTTGCATTAGGGTTCCTTAAAATTGCTTTCAGGAATTGGAGGACAATTCATGCTGTGATTTATATTGAAGGAGAGGGATATTATCGACAGCAATAATATATATCAAGTTTAAAATTATATATTATATTTAAAATATAGCAGAGAATATACAATTGTACATATAAATATGTACATAAAATTGTGCATATATATGATATATATACACATATATCGTGGAAGAATGTCTTGGATTTTTAAAGCAATTAGCACTAAATTTATGTTGTTCATTTTTAAAAATTATTTTCCTTTATATTTTATAGTCAACCATGGCAGGATTTTTAGTTTTCACAATTGGATAATATTTTAATTTCAGAACGATAGCTCCTGTGGGAAGGGAAATAATGCTGTAATAATAGGCAGCATTCAGAGCAGGGCCTGTCCATTCTTACTCTTCCTTTCCTTTACCACCTCTCTTCTCCTCTCTTACTTTTTGCTCCGCAGCCCCATTCCTAACCTTCTTTTCTCTGGAACCAGTGGTAATTTTTGTGTTATTAGAGTATTAGAATCTATTGAGGGAGTTTGGTGAGAAAAGACAAGGAATATGAATACACATTCACAAGATTATTGTTGGAGCAATGTTAGTTCTGTTGATATTAACAAGAGACTGGATATAACCTGTATCCATCTAGAGGGGATGGGTTAAACAATGGCATAATCACAGAGTAGAATATTGTTTGATTATATAGGAGACTTTAATAAAACTGAAAGTAAGGTAAAGACCAGTGTTTACATGGGGCGCCTGGGTGGCTCAGTTGGTTAAGCAACCAACTCTTGATTTCAACTCAGGTCATGACCTCACTGGTCATGAGTGAGTTCAAGCCCCACCTTGGGGTTCTCTATCTCCCTTTTTCTTCCCCCCCCCCTCAAAAATAAATAAACACACAAAAAAGACTAGTGTTTACAATATGCTATCTTTTGTATATTAAAGGGGTTAAACAACTAAATCACATTAATATTTTCTTGCATTTGCAAAAATAGTCTATAAGGATAAGAAAAAACAAAAAAATGATCGTTTATGGAAATATATGAGGATGAGGGAGTAGTGAGACTTCTTACTACATTTTTAAAAAATTTCTGAGCCATATGAATTCATTACCTTTTAATAAAAATGCAGAAAGCACTTAACAAATGTTTGTTGAATGAATAAATGATTGAATGAATTAGAAGTCTTGAACCTAGTTAGCTATGCTGACAATTTAAAAATAGCTTATTTAATTTCCCTAGCAACTGCCACTGTACTCTGAATCTTTACTTCCCTAAAACTTGGTGGACCAAGTTCTCATCAAAATACACAATTCATTTGGAATCCTACTTTGTTCCAAGGCATCTTTATGCCTGTACTTTGTTTGTATTTTTAAAACAGAGTTGAAGCTACTCTAGAGTGGAAATGATCTTTTGTGTTTATTTTTATTCTTTCTCCATCATCTCATATAGGGCAATAATCAGAGCTAATGTTCAATAAATCATCAACCTCTATAAATTCTATTAATGTGTCATATAAGTGATGCTTATTATAGGACATAAAATTTAGATATCTTTTATCCTCATTCAAATTAATCGAGTCATATCATTTTACAATGATATGAGTCCTGGTGATATGTCATATATTCAGAAATAGTGGCTTTTGGATGCATTCCAGGTTACAATAAATCCCGAATTTCCTTCGGATGACCAATTCGAATATGTGGAGATAATTGATAGTGCTTTGGTGTGCCTCAGTCCTCATGCTAATATTAGGGATCTCCTCTCAGTGTAATATGCTTTTATTTTCCTTCCTTTCTCTTCAGGGAATTTGAAGTGTTGCCCTGTCACTTAGAAACTTTACTCTATCACTCATCACAACTAAAATAATCAAGCAAAAAACGAACAAAAATTTAACTTTGGCCAATTTTTAGAACTTTTTTTCTAGTGTAAGGCATAGTGTTTATTTTGTAAAAAGTTTCTGGGTTTCTGTATAAAGTCTTTTACTTTGTCATATGCCCCAGAGACTTTCTTTCATATTGTCTTAGGATCCAGGCTCATGAGAACACTTCATCGTAAAACTTTTCAATTTGCTTACTGGGAAAAGTCTTCATTTAGTTATTTTCAAAATTCTTTCTCTTGCTTTAGAACGAAGACGGATCTTCACAGTGGTTGTTGTTGTTGTTGTTTTTAAGTTTATTTGTTTTGAGAGGGAGAGACAGCATGAGCGGGAAAGGGGCAGAAAGAGAGGAGAGAGAATCCCAACCAGGCTCCAGTTTGTGAGCACAAAGCCCAACTCAGGGTTCTATACCATGTGAGATCATGACCTGACTCAAAATCAAGAGTTGGATGCTTAACTGACTGAGCCACCCAAGTGCCCCTCACAGTATTTGTTTTTAATCAGGATAATGTTAAGCAAGCAATAGGCACTCAATAATGAATAAATAATAAGCTTCCAGCATTGAAATTTATATGTAAAGGCTAATTGTATGTAATACACTTAGCCACTAGTGAAAAATTATTATTGGAAATATTATCTTCCCTTGTTTTAGCTAAAGCCTATAGTAGATAGTGTATGTGAAGATGAATAATACCTATCATAATATTTGTTAAATAATAGACTTGGTTAAGATATTTGGGCATAATACTTGAGATGAGTGCATTTGCAAGAGTTTAGAGAGTGCAGTTCCAAAATGTTTTATGGAAGAAACAACATTTCAACAATTTTATAAGAATTTGAAACAATATGACAACAGAAAAGATAGAATGGTCATTCTATGTGGGGTTTTCTGTAAGTTCCTCTGGCTGGTTAAACACACATTAGACTGAAAAATGCAGTGGAGCTGAAAAAGAGAGAAGTGTGATGTAGAGGGCACAATGAGAATTGGATCTCAAATAGAGAATATAAACTTGAAGCCACAAATGTGTTTCATTTAGCTCACATTGAATTAGTTCCAACTCCTACAAATTGGAGATTTCACATAAGAATCCTATTTTCATCTTCTTTTAACAAAACACAGGGCAACCCTGGGAAGCTTGCCTCTTGGCAACCACTAGAGCTAATTAAAGGCTATCTACTTTACATGGGGCATGTTCTCTAGAGTTCTCCATAATTCCTACTTGGCTGTTCCCCCCCCCCCCATTTAAGTTACTTGTGTGAGCCCTGTAGACACTTCAGTTGAAAAGGGGTTTATCTTTTATCAACTAGATGGTATCAGTTTCCCTTTCTGTCTGAATTTATATGGTTTCTGGATTGGGATAGTAAGTAGTACCCAAACCAGTATAACCACCATTATCATCAGGAGAGCTTGTTAAAAATATGGCTTCCAGTCATCTCCCTTCAGTAGATTTAGTGGGGCGCACAAGAGACATATATTTAACAAGTGTTCAGATAATTCTAATGAATCTGTTCTCTAACAGACTTTGGAAATTACTGAATGGGGATAGAGCAGCAGGTACATTTAGTCGGCTCTTGAGTGTGAGAAACTGAGCCTAAGCTGTTTCTAATTTATTCACAAATGTGACTGTAATAGCTTTGGCTCCTTGCCAGTGGTCCTGGGAATCTTGAGTTATCCCATTGGGTACTCTGATAATGGATGTTACATGAATACTGAATATAAATTTGAAGAAGCCTTATTATCATTTTTAAAAATACCTATCCTCTATGCACCAAAAGCCAAATATCAGAGGAGAGCTATGTCATTGTAATTAACCATCACTGTCTATTAAGGCCCTGTCATTAAGAATTTTCAAGATGGAGGGTATCTAGTCTAAATCATTCCAATGAGAAAATTGAGGCCCAAGGAATTAAAAGACTGATGCAGGGTCACAAAATTCAGCAGTGGTAGAGTTTGTCTGGAATTCCAATCTCCTTCTCCTTCCCCTTCTTCTTTATCTTTGTTCCATCACAGTGATTCACACCATGTAGGTACAAAGGATGGATTTTGACACATATGTTCTAGAAGACCAACATTGTTTAGGGAGTATTGCATTCAGAGTTACAGTGTTATGGATTACAGATCCTGTTAATGTCTTCTTCCACCTTCTACTCCTTTTAGGTCTAAGAAGAACTCAGGTCTATAATTTAGCCTACTTTTACTAACTAACTCAATGTATTTAAGACTTTTGAATATTAGAAAATAATACATATAGCATAATATTAATTTTCCCAGTAAGAGATGAAGCAAATATTTTGAATAATTAGTACTAGTTTAGGGTTCAGACGGCAAGATGGTAGCATAGGAGGAGGCGGGCTCACCTCGTCCTGCTGATCACTTAGATTCCACCCACACCTGCCTAAATAACCCAGAAAACCACCAGAAGACTAACAGAATGGACTCTCCGGAGCCAAGTGTAGACGAGAGGCCCACGGAAGCGGGTAGGAAGGGTGGAGAGGAGGTGTGCGCTACCGGACTGGCCGGGGGGAGCCTGGCGGTGGAGGGGCAGCCTGACCAGCAAGGCAGAGCCCCTTGCAAAAGCTGAGGGGCCAGACGCCATATGTTCTGACATCCAGCGGGACTTAACATCGGGAATGTTAAAAGTCAACGGCTCTGCTCTTGGAGAGCGGGGAGGGCAAGAGAACACTGGGAGGGAGAGTTGTTGAGCCCTAGCAGACAGAGCTCAGCTCAGCGGGGGGTTGGGGGGGTGGGGGGTTGTGGACAAAGGTGCTGGCAAGTGCCATCTCCCTCTCCCATACCCCAGCCGACATTCCAAAGGGAACCAGTTCCTGTCACCGAACTTGCTTGCACCATGCAAACACCCAATGCTGTGCTTCTGTGGATCCATCCTTCCAACGGGTCTGCCTCCCTCCTGGTGCCACAGAGCCCCTCCCGCAGGGTACCACCGAAGGCAAAGCGAGCTAAGCCTGCCCCTCCCACCCCTGTGCACTTGGTGGATCCACCCCGGCTAACACACCCTTGGCCAGATCCCATCGAAGCAGCACCACAAATCTGGAAGTGTGCAAGTAGCCTAGACAGGACCCACACCACTCCACAGTGAGTCCTGCCCCTGGGAGAGGGGAAGACAAGGTACACACCAGTCTGACTGTGGCCCCAGCGGTGAGCTGGGGAGACATCGGGTCTGACTGCAGCCCCACCCACCAACACAAGTTACTCCAGACAGCACAGGGGACATGCCTGCAGTTTGGAACCACCGCAGGGACTACCCAAAATGACAGGAGAATTAGAGAACTAAGTGATGCAATAAAACAGAACAATATCCATATCATAGGAATTCCAGAAGCAGAAGAGAGGGAAAAAGGAGCTGAAGGTGCACTTGAACAAATCATAGCTGAGAACTTCCCTGACCTGGGGCAGGAAAAAGGCATTGAAATCCAAGAGGCACAGAGAACTCCCTTCAGACGTAACTTGAATCGATCTTCTGCACGACATATCATAGTGAAACTGGCCAAAAAAAAAGGATAAAGAGAAAATTCTGAGGGCAGCTAGGGATAAACACGCTCTAACTTACAAAGGTAGACACATAAGAGTAGCTGCAGACCTATCTACTGAAACTTGGCAGACCAGAAAAGAATGGCAGGAAATCTTCAATGTGATGAACAGAAAAAAATATGCAGCCGAGAATCCTTTATCCAGCAAGTCTGTCATTCAGAATAGAAGGAGAGATAAAGGTTTTCCCAAACAAACAAAACCTGAAGGAATTCATCACCACTAACCCAGCCCTACAAGAGATCCTAAGAGGGATTCTGTGAGTGAAGTGTTGCAAGGACCACAAAGTACCAGAGACATCACTACAAGCATGAAACCTACAGACATCACAATGATTCTAAACTCATATCTTTCTATAATAACACTGAATGTAAATGGACTAAATGCGCCAACCAAAAGACATAGGGTATCAGAATGGATAAAAAAAAAAAAAAAACAAGACACATCTATTTGCTGTCTACAAGAGACTCTTCTTAGACCTGAGGACCCCTTCAGATTGAACGTGAGGGGATAGAGAACTATCTATCATGCTACTGGAAGTCAAAAGAAAGCTGGAGTAGCCATACTTATATCAGATAAACTAGACTTTAAATTAAAGGCTGTAACAAGAGATGAAGAAGGGAATTATATAATAATTACAGGGTCTATCCATCAGGAAGAGCTAATAATTATAAATGTCTATGTGCTGAATACAGGAGCCCCCAAATATATAAAACAATTACTCACAAACATAAGCAACCTTATTGATAAGAATGTGCTAATTGCAGGGGACTTTAATACCCCACTTACAACAATGGATAGATCATCTAGACACCGGATCAATAAAGAATCAAGGGTCCTGAATGATACATTGGATCAGATGGACTTGACAGATATATTTAGAACTCTGCATCCCAAAGCAACAGAATATACTTTCTTCTCGAGTGCACGTGGAACATTCTCCAAGATAGATCACATACTGGGTCACAAAACAGCCCTTCCTAAGTATACAAGTACTAGTTTACATGGACAAAGGCAGCTGTCTTACTAAATGGAAACACATTTAGAAATTAAAATTGGTAAATTAATGTAACTTTTCCTATGAGCCACCAGATGTCACTATTATAGGCATTTTGTGTCACCTTATATTAAGATTATTAGAGATTTTAGCCTCAAACAATGTTAATAATTTTGAGTTCATGAGCATGGTGTATACTTTGCAAAACATTTTATATGTTCATAAAACATTTTCTATTGTTGATTTTTTTATAAATCTTGATGTAAAGGAAAAAATGAAATCAAGAAATAAGAAAGATTGATTTCAGCCTAGAAATATTTGAGAAATATGAAACACTTGTGAAAGTCTAGTCCATCCCCCAAATCTGACAGTTTAAAAAATCATCTTTGTTCAGAATTGGAACTTTAATGCAATAAGTTATTTTACAACAATTAATTCGATTCCATTAGTTATTTATTTTTACCATTTATTCATTTTTTAGAAATGGAGGAAGACAGAACATGAGTGGGGGAGGGGCAGAAAGAGAGGGAGACACAGAGTCCGAAGCAGGCTCCAGGCTCTGAGCTGTCAGCACAGATCCGATGTGAGGCTCAAACCCACAGACTGCAAGATCATGACTTAAGCTGAAGTTGGACGCTTAACCAACTGAGCCACCCAGGCGCCCCAATTCAATTCGTTTAAAAACCAGTAACTACAATTTGGAGACACTTAAGTGGATGCTAAAGGAATAAATATCAATAAGACATAAAAATTCTTGTCAAGGAACTTAAAATCCATTTGAGATACAAAAGCTAAACAAAGGTAAAATTGTAAACACATGGAAAGGGAATGGAAGGAGAGTGTGTCATTTAAGTTGAATATTGAGGGGCGCCTGGGTGGCTCAGTCGGTTGAGCGACCGACTTCAGCTCAGGTCATGATCTCACGGTTTGTGAGTTCAAGCCCCGCGTCAGGCTCTGTGCTGACAGGTCAGAGCCTGGAGCCTACTTCGGATTCTGTATTACCCTCTATCTTTGCCCCTCCCCCACTCATGCTCTCTCTCTCTGTCTCAGAAATAAATAAACATTAAGTTGAATATTGAATAAGTAGAGTTTTTTTTAAAAGGATGAAGAAAGGAAGAAGAAACATAAAAAAAAAAAAAGACACAGTTGTGCAAGTACCTAGTATATTCAGGCAGGCAATTGCATGACTAAAGAGTCGGAATGACGGTGGACAGTAGTATGTCTTGAGTCTAGGAGCTAAGTTGGGTCTAATTGATGAGGGATGTCAAATGACATGCTGTCCTTTCATTTTCAAATTATAAAGATACACCTTAATAATTTTTGATCAAGGGAGTCATGTGATCTAATTACTGATTTGTAGTCACTGGCCCCATGAGTGTTGATGCATGAATTGGAGGTGCAAGAGGAAGGAGTTAGGGGGGGCTTTTGCAATACTGAAATGCTTTGGGTGGGAAAATGAAGGGTATAATATAAAGAAAGTCGATCCTAATGAGAGTTACAGAGGCTATGAAATTATGTGCAAATTTTAGTCTTTTAAAAAGTATTACCACTAGCCTTTTTGGGGAAGGCCTTTTTAGGAAGCCTGATAAGTTGTCACTGATGGGATTGTGGGCTTTTTTTTTTTCCAATAAAAAAAAAAAATGCCAGGTATTGAAAGGGCCTAAATTCTCTAAAGATTCATGTGATTATTACTAGTACCATTACTACGGTTATTATTAACAAATATCTGCAGTTTAAGAACATCTAAACCTATCCTACAGAGATAGTATTAGAGCACTGTAATTCTTATAAACTAATGACTTCAAATGCCAGAAATAAATTAGAATAAACATTTGAATAGAAACAAAAACGTTGACAAGAAATCTTAAGACAATACTGAAATAACTTCTTCCTCAAAAATCAATCCCCAGCTGTTCTCCCACAATGGCTAAAATACCCACTTCCCAAACCATTAAAGATTTGGTCTCCTTAATTAAGGTATTACATTTCTAGAACGGCATTCGTCCGTGCAACAAACATTGATTGCCTACCATGTGTCAGGACTTTGTAGGTTTTGGGGGATACAAAGACTAATGAAATGAGATCCCTGTGTTCAAGGACTTCATAGCTTTAGGAGATAAGTATGTAAATATTTTTCATACAATGTGAAGTATACTCCTCTTTCTTCAAGAAAGAATGCACTAACTGGAGGAATGAAGGAATTGGAAAAGGATGCTCAGGAAAAGTTATGGTTGAGGTGTCTTAAAAAATGAGAAAATCCTCAAGTCTAGAACAAGCCTAGTGAGCTGACACCATATGGAATAAAAGGACCATAAGAAGCTATTAAAGCAGCCCATTAATTTATTGCTAAAATCAACAAGTAGAGGGACTATCTATCCCATTTTCCCTGAAGTAGTCCCAGTTTTGACTTACTGCTGCCCTCCTTTACTCTTAAAAAAGTGCTAGTTTAGACAATAATTGTATTTATATGATAAAACATACAAATAAAGCTATAGTAAATACAGCTGTGAGCCAACTGTCACCAAGACCAGTAGTGTAGGTAGATCTGAAGGGCAAGAGATGGTTATGATGGCAGAATTGGCAAGGAATCAGTGGCCGGGAAAGCCAAGAGAAATGGAATGAGGATCAAGATACTGAAAAATACTGTGCACCTGAAACATGAAGGGAGAGTTGGCCTATTTTTCTAGTGGGATGTGAGGGAAAAAAAGATTTGGAAGGGATACAATGCAGTGTTTAGGGAGTTTTAGGAAAACATGAAAACTTTATATATCTTCTTAAGAACTATAAAATAACAGCTAATGTTTATACTGTATTTACTGTACTCTATGTATAATAGTAACCACTTCATAAGAGATAGCCTCATTAAACCTTACAACAGTTATGTGAGGCATATGGTACCCATTAAGCATGTTCACTGAGTATTTCAAGCTCTTCAACTTCTGGGCACTTAGGGAGATTTTCATTTGTGACCTTGGGGGGTTGAGTAGGGTCCTAGGACCAAGAACTTGTAAGCAGAAGTATGGTTGTTACCTGTGGTCTGAACAATCCTCTATGTGAGACTCCAGAGCTCTCTTTTCCCACTATCTCAGAAGCCAAAAATCTATACAGTGGTTTCTCCATCAACCAAGATCCTGCAGTAAGGATGAAAGCAACATGGAACAGAGCCCCCAGCCAACCCTGATAGACCTGTAACATGAGCAAGAAATCGCTTCTGTGGTCTTAATCCCTTGAGATTTGCAGGTAGTTTGTTATAGCAACATTATATAGCCTTCCTGGATTGGTACAAGAAATATATTATTTTTCTATCCATATTACAGATGAGGAAACTGATGCCTAAAAAGTCAAGTAACTTATTCTCAGGTTACAGAGTTGGTGAGTAGATGAGCCAAGGTTGGCATCCAGCAAGTCTGAACAGATGTAAGCCGTACAATATTGAATCTAAAACATCTAAACCTCAATCCTACTTATTCTAAACGACCCATAATTCTAATTCACATCCTTTCTCCTTTTTTCCATCCTTGAATTAGATCATTATATCCTTTCACCCAGCACTGGCACAGAAAAAACTCTAAGAGCAAGAAAAAAACTTAAGGCTATGGGTCTGTTTTTCCTTACTCTGAAGTCAAGTTCAGATCTCTAATGAACAGGCAAAATGTGGGTAGGTACACAGCATGAGCATTGGGAGCTGTTACAAGCAATGAACTAGTAATATACCTAACAACAGGGATGGGTACTAAAACATAGAAGGTGAGAGTAGGACACAGAAAGAGTTAAGGAAAAATATCATTTATGGGAAAATAAATGCACGTAGTACCTTGCACACTTTACAAGAACACAATATAATAAAATGCTACACATGCAAAATGGTTGCCCAATCAGGGAGTGATGAGTGTGGTTAAGCAACAAACAGGGATTAAAAGGAATTTTAAAACTTAAGCAGATGAGCAACCCACATACTCACCAAGATCGGTGACTTAACAGAGACCCAGAATGATTATGTTTTATGAACTGATAATATGAATAGCTCAATTTTGTGTAAACCTCAGCGTTAAAAACAGAGGCAAAAACCAAACTTCCCAAGAGCTAGAGTACTAGCTCTTCCCCCCCCCCCCCGCCATAAGTTTCATTTTCAAACAGTCATCATTTTGGAATAATTCCAAAGGAGCATACTCTTTGAAAAATGAAGAATTTTTATAAAGAGCAAGAATCATGGATGCACACAATGAGGTGTGAAAAATCTTGGCAATTGCACATTACCTATCTCACTACTCAAACTGGCTCAGACCCTAGTTGTCTACTGACAGATCAGACCCTTCGAAAAGCATAAAAATCACCACAGAAACTCTTAATTATCCCATGCACAGATACATTCATTCCTTCTGCCTTAGTGCATCATTCATGCCCGTAATTTGTTTTTCTTTAGATGTTAATTATTTGTAGGTTATGTAGAGCTTTGTAGGAGTCTGGCAAACTTAAACACCAGGGAATTTAAGTTACAGTCAGATGCATCTCAATGGCATTGGGGAGTTTTTGCTCCAAGGTGATGTATGAAATTGTGACAGGAGCTGTATCTCAAGCTGTTTGTCTGGCTAGACCTGGAGATTTGGGAGGCTGGTACCTGCTTTTATTTATTTATATGGAGGGTTACGGAATACAGATGCCAATGCCGACTGAGAGTTAAAGAGAAGAGAGGATAAGAGCTTAGGCTTAACCTACAGGGGACCTGAGGAATAAAGAGCCCCAGAGTCCAGCGTGGAGAAGAGAGAAGAAAGGGGAGGAAGAAAAAAGACTAAGCGAGATCAGGCCTAATGAACCTTTTCCTGAAGTCAATGAAAACGGGGAAGTGGAGCCTCAGAGGCAAGACCATGCCCAAACAAAGCAGGGATAAAGTGGATCAGCCACAGTGTCACCAAATTTGTCAAGAGTTCAAAAACCAGCAAATCAAAATGTGCAGAGAGAGAAACCCTCTTGCAGAGCCACACGCTATTGTTATTATCAAGGTGAAGACAGGACAGGAAACACACGACGCGTGCGTACACAAACACAGATGCGCGCACACGCACTTAGTTTTGATGCTCAGAGAAAGGTAAGTATAGATTTTATTATACTCGGTGGTGATATTCTAACTTCATCCAACAGAAGATGTGGCTAAATACTTTTTGCTTCTACGACTGAGCATGATGAAAAGGCTATTTTCCACCGTGAAGGAGTTAATAATAAAACTGGAAGCTCATTGATACCTTTCTGTCCTAGAAACTGCTGAGAAATCAAGTTACAGAAAATGCCGGGCTCGAACGTTACCTCAGGAGAGCAGAAACTGAAGGGAGCCTGAGCAATGCAAGTGAAAAATCTCAGTATTTGCTGTAAGTGGGAAGTAAATGGATGTATTCACCGGGAGCCAGCTAAAACAGCCTTACTTCCTGTGCAATTTTGATCATGGGGAATTGCCAGGATATCAAGCAATTTTAATTAACAGAAACTTATCTACTTGTCATATTTGATTTGCAAGAAAATGTTGTTTTGGATTTGTTTTATGAATATAGCATGATAATGAATACATTATCTCCCAGTTACATTTGTATGGTAAAAAAAAAAAAAAAAAAAAAATGACATTTGACTCTCCAGACTCTTACTGTTCAAAGCATGACTCATTGTGGAAATAAAATGCTTTTCTTTTTTTTTTTTTATGATCTCCCTTTCCTAAATCGTTTCTCTAGGTCTTTACGTCTGACTAAACATCGAGCTGGCCAAGAATGACACATTTTCTTGCATAAACTAGATTTAAATTTTTTCTCTTAGAAACTTCTTAATACCAAAGAGGCACACTCCAAATACTCACACACCATGTTGCATCATAAATGTCACGTGTGAATCTGCTGGGAGACAAGATTAAAGTAGAGGTTGGAAACACTGAGTAACATATGGAAGTGTTGACTCACTATATTGTACACCTGAAACGAATAGAACATTATGTTAACTATCCTGGAATTAAATAAAAAGAAAAAAACTAACAAAAACGTAGAAGCTAAGAGACCTCACAGATGGCCAGACCTGAGCTGGACTTCTCTCACACTCAAGAGACTTACTGGCTGCCTCAAGTCACCATATTTCTGGAGGGCAATGAGCCTTACTTTTTTTTTCACAGGCACATGCTTAAATACGGTGTAGTTGAAGACACCCAACACAGTACATAGAAAGAACCTAACTCTCGTCCTGAAGTTACCATTCCTAATTAGCAAATCTGCTGAAGGAAATCGTCTAATCCCTTGAAAATTGTTTTCTCACCTGTAAAATGATTGCTAAGAGCGGTCATTTTTAGATTTAATATGCTATGATTTTAGTTTCTATTCTGTCTCTTTGCATGACTTACACTAATTTTGGAAGTTTGTGTCCAACTTTTATTAAGACATTCTCAAGGTGCCTGGGTGGCTCAGTCAGCACCTGACCCTTGATTTTGGCTCAGGTCAGGTCATGATGTCACCGTTTGTGAGTCTGAGCCCCGCGTTGGGCTCTGTGCTGACAGCGCGGAGGCTGCTTGGGATTCTCTCTCTCCCTCTTTCTCTGCCCTTCCACTGAGCACTTTCTCTCTCTCTCTCAAAATAAATAAATGAACATTTTTTAAAAAAAGGCATTGTCAAAAAAACCATATTCAAGGTAATAATATGTCCCCTGTGATTCTGCAAATTAGAGAATGGAAGACTGTGATCACATTAGTATCCTGGACATGTATTTTGAATTAAATACTTGTAGATTGATGCTTAGAAGATACCACCTTTCTGCTGTGCCCCGTTCCTTCTCACCCCATGATAACATTTTCCTGATATAAGAGGTACCTGTGCCAGACTTCAAGGGACTAGAGAACAGAGGAGAGAGGAAATTTCCCATTACAGGCAGACACACTCAGGAAAATGGCTGGTTGAGTCTTCCACAAGTGCTCTTTAGTCTACATGAAAAAAATTAAGTGTATGGAGACTAAGAGCGGTGATGGTGTCCCAAGAAGCCTCTGTCTCCATCACAAGGACTAAAAGAATCTCGGTAATTTAGGGAAATGATCTTTTTGTAGCTGCTATTGCGTAGTATTTAAATAGGATCTGAAATAATTGAACTAGAAAATAGAAAAAGGGGTTGATAATCAATTTTGAGATTTGGCTAGTAAGAATTATGATGAGGGGCGCCTGGGTGGCTCAGTCGGTTAAGCGTCTGACTCTTGATTTCAGCTCAGGTCATGACCTCACACTTCGTGAGACTGAGCTCCGTGTTGGGCTCTGCGCTCACAGTGCAGAGCTTATTTGGGATTCTCTCTCTCCATCTCTCTTTGCCCCTACCCCACTCTCTGTCTCATTAAATAAATAAATAAATAAATAAACTTAAAAAAAGAATTATGATGACAATAGCTACTATTAATTTGACAGCTGGTGTGTGCAAAGTCCAGGTATCTTACATATACTATTTCTATTTATAATTAAGACCCTATTAAGACAGATATTTTGCCCCTATTTTATAGAAGACAAACCTGAAGCTCAGAAAGTCTAATAATTAGCCCAATTTTCTAGATCTTATAGAATTAAACCTGTTTAAACCTGCTTTTTGTGGCTCTAGAGTCTATGTTTTTTCCACTACTCCATATTGCCTCCTTGCCATTAAATTACAACTATGTTTTATGAATATGCTTTCATGGCAGAACCTTAATAATCTATTTAATATGATAGATCCTACTTCACCATTTTTTACTAGTAAAGATTCGTTGTCCTCAAAATAGTACCAAGTGAATTTCATTTCTTTCTTTACTTACTTAATGTATACTGACTCTGTGCAACGTGCTACTGTGCCATAGTGAGAATATTGGAAAGTGAGCCGGGCCTAGAGTATTGTAATAAAAACTCAACATTATTATACTAGTTGTGAAGAATAGGTAGCCATGTAGAACTTCATAAAAATAAGCAAACAAAAAATCAACATAGGAATTTAGAGCGAAAATACTTTAGTACAGAGACAGTTCAGAAGTGAAAACCAGTGTTCTGAGAACAGGTAAACTACTAAAATGGATTTACTGAAATAAACCAAATACTCACTTTCAATTAAATATTAAAAACTATGCTGCGAGATAAGAAAAGAACACTTTGAGAAGAAAATGTTGAGAAATAAAGACACTACCCAAAACATAGTAGATCAATTAAAACCACGATGGAAACAATAACTAGATGACTTATTTTTCCTAGGTGTGATGTTAACGACCCTCTTACATCAAAAATAATTTTATACTCATTGCTAATTTATTTTCCATAAAAGCTGATGAAAGAGTAATAGAAAAACTAAAAACAATATTTTTTTCTAGCATCATTATATTTGGGTAGATTGAAATGCACCCCTCTTTCTTTCTTTGGAGTATTCTAATGGTATGTGGGAAACTTTCTAATTCTTTTACATAAGACACAAATATTAAATCTAAATATCATAATCAAGAGGTATTAAATATTTTCCAATAAGAACTAAATATTCCTGTATTATTGGTTAGAGAGGGGATAGTTTTTATAACCAACCACTATTCTTGGCCATCTCTGCACTTTTATTTTGTGAATGCCATTTGTAACTATTAATTATTATGAATGAGAGCAAATGGAATGATTATTTGCAAAAGGGATACATGAGTACTTGGGACTTGGTTTCAGAGCACGAGGCATTTCTTTTGCTGCGTGCAGTTTTGGATAGAAAGACTGTTTATTTCAAAATTCAGAAGATAAAATAGTACCAAAACCTAGAAATTGATTTTAGAAAGCTGTCAGAACGCAGGCATATGGGTAGAAAAGGCTTTGCCTGCGTTTTAGGTTACAACGTTCTGACACCTACAAGCATCTGACTTAGCAGACTTTTTTTTTTTTAAGTGGTGCTTAAAAGTGTTGGTATGGAACATAAGTAGATAATGCAAATATGTTACCGACCCCTACCAATAGTTGCAATTATGCAAATTTAAAAACCTTCATCTTTTATAATTAGGTGTAGTGGGCTTATGTCGTTAAATTCTCCACTGGCTAGCTCAAATTCCCTAATCTGTTGAGCAGCTTTCTCCTAAAAATAATGCACCTCAGCTAGACAAAAAATATGCATTCTGCAAAGGAATGACAGAATATTTATGATGAAAGGGAAAGACATGACATCCAGAATAATTGTTAGTGACAAATTCCTTGTTTGTCGTTTAAGAAATGTGTTTTTATGAAGAGTTGAGATTCTTTGACAATAATTAAGCGTATAGTTGAATTGGTCTTAAGAGTATGAAATTTTAATGAACATAAACTGTAAAAATGAAAATTTTTGACTTAAGTGCTAGACAGGAAGAAGGTTGCCTATAGTAAAATTCATGTAGAATCTAAAATTATCCTTAATAGGTAATTTACTTTAGTTATTTACTATCGACACTTAAAGAAATCTCATCATCCAGGGGCGCCTGGGGGGCTCAGTCGATTAAACGTGGCTGGGTGGCTCAGGTCATGATCTCACAGTTTGTGAGTTTGAGCTCGCATCGGGCTCTATGCTGACATCTCAGAGCCTGGAGCCTGCTTCGGATTCTGTCTCCTTCTCTCTCTGACCCTCCCCACTTGTGCTCTCTCTGTCTCTCAAAAATAAATAAATGAAAAAAAAATTTTTTTAAACAAAAAAAAATCTCACTATCCATTATAAGCACATCACATAACCATAGGAAATACAGTTTTCAGTGGAGTTGTACATATATTATAATTAAAACATATATTAAAGTTTATATATAATAATAAATATCTATATGTAAAACACACTAACTCTTTTGTTTCATAATAGTAAATAAAGACTCTAGAGGCATGTTGGTATGTCTAACTTTATCATTAAGAAATTATACTAGCTTGAGTAAGAATCTGTGGATTCTACTTTTATTTCAGGGACGGTTCTAGTATCTTGGTAGGCTACACTCTAAATAAATTACATATGCTATCTTTATTTTCTAATTTAATACCTAAATTTAAGGATATAGAAGTTATTTGACAGTGAGAAAAGGAAAGTAGAAGAAAGCCAATTCAAGCTTATTTTCCCTTAAATGAATCAATCATTGATAGGAGATGGTAAGGATGAAGGAAAGGATGATAGGAGAGGAACAGCTATGGTGATTTTTAAGGAGGAAAAAGTATTCAGTTGAAAGCATCCAGAGACTTGTGGGCTGTGAGACAATTTTGGATAGTAGCTTTCAAAATAAGGTTTGTGGTTTATTGTCTAGATTATTTTCCCCAAGCATTTTTTCTACTAGCTCTCCAGGGATTAATGGAAGGAGATCCAATTTGGCTGGTGATTAGAAATGGTAATCCACTGTTAGTTCAAATAATGAGGGCTTAGATATAATAGAAAGACTTGGTAAAGGTAGATTTGATCAGTTCCTATTTCAATCATTCCCAGAACAGTGAATTCACAAAAACTTTCCACTAAAATGTCAGTAATTTGTACCCATTTAAAAAATAGTTGGGAAACATAGATTACCCAATGCCAGTTAATTGTGGCGTTATATTACAATGCTCATACCTGGTCATGTACTTTCTTTGATTATAATTACTCCAAAACAACATGCTTTATTTAGTTCTACCCTTAGATTCAGTACAGAATCCACCTGTTCCTGATACTCCTTTCCATGGCCCCAGTAGATGGACCACATTTTAGTTTTAAAAAAAGAAAAAAAAGCACAATAATTTGCAACAGAGTGAGCAGAAAAAATGACTAGTGAACAAGGATTATTTAAAAGTATTTATTTGTTACTTATTTCAGGGATTCACTAATATCAAATTAGGCCAAAATCACCCATATTTGCTTCTGTATCTGGTTTAACACAAGGAAATGAGTCTTTGAAAACAAAACAAAACAAAACAAAACAAAAAACAAAACAAAACCGAAAACCCGTATCATCAACACAAGGTGGCGCTATGGACCAGTCTCTTAGGAGGAAGAGTTTGTGTTTAAGCATTTCTCTCTTAACTCTGAGACTGATTTATATAAATCCACCCCATCCCTATTTTTTTTAATCTATTTTGTTTCTTAAAAATCTGATAATGCAGTGGGGAATTTAGTTTTCTTAATTTAAAGAAAAATGCAAATCTGAAGCTCACTAGTAAATATTTTTATATAATTAGTAATCACAAATTAAACTTCTAGGTTTCCTACCATATTGACAATTTATGTATGTATTTATATATTGTCCCCACTTTTCTCCAAGAAGGACACCATGATTGTATTCTTATTATCTCATGAATGGACTCCTTCTCTATGTTGACATAGCCATCCATCTTTCTGTTCTGATTTGCCTAGAATCTGATCCATTCCTGCTTTAGTTCATCACATATAGTTACAAAGATCATTTTACTGAAGGGCCATTTCATATCACCACTATTTCTATAAAATATTTTCTTTCAATCAAGCATCTTCAGTGGACATCCCGTTATTTATCTGTTTAAATATAAATTCTTAATTTGATATTCAACTCCATCTCATTTTAATTCCGGGACACTGGTCCTCTCTCTCACTCTCTCTCCCTCTCTTTCATCTCTCCAGCCATACAAGCCCTATTTTGTATCACTTAAAAGTATTGTGAGAATTCCTGTCATTTGTTAGAGCTTTTTCCTAACACTTGTGATATGAGCCCCCCTGGGACCATTGTTCATTGGTGTCAATCAATTTCCTTAAATTCTGTCATAAGGCTCATCTCCTTGAACATGTCTAAAACCACATTCCTCCAAAACATAATTCTTCATTTTGCTCCACAAACACTAGTCTTATGTGAAATACTTATAAAATATTTAAAGAGAGACTATTATTTACAAAGCATAGTCTACAGTTGTTGGAGCCTGTTTTTCTTTTCTTAAGAACATTATAGCTTTATTATTTTGTGTTTCCCAATCATTTCAAGAATAGGGTATGTACATTTAATTAGTACTTGTCACAAGTTCAGAGAATAAATGTGTGAACCCAATCTTCTAATAACTTAAAACTTAGTATTGACAGATACACACACACACACACACACATATTTGGGCAACAACATTGTTTAAATTATGAAATATGTATATACTAATAAAAAAAAGTACATATATTCAGTACAAGCTTTGAGGGTAAGTATATTTAAAAGGAGAGTACAAGTGTCAATATTGTCATTTAAAATTTATTGAGGTTCTTAATCATGAGCAGTATTCAACAGAATACAGAATTGGATGAAGATCTAGTGAAGCAGTCCTCCTCATCCCATTTCTGCTGTTCAAACAATGAAGATAGCAGCCAAAGAAAATAACCCAACATTAAAAATTTTTTTTTTTTTGAGAAAGAGAGAGGGTGAAAGCGTTTGAGCGCGGAAGGGGGGGTGGTGGAGAGAGAGAGAGAGAGAGAGAGAGAGAGAGAGAGAGAGAGAATATTTGGCAGGGTCCATTCTGGGCTGGGGGTGAATCTCACCACCATGAGATCATGACTTGAGTGACAATCAAGGGTCGGACATTTAATTGACTGAGCCACCCGAGTGTCCCGAAAATAACTCAACTTCTAAGTATGAAACACTTAAGATCATACACATTTAAGATTTTTATATCATAAACTACATACTTAGCACATATAACCACAAAAAATTTTGGATATAAACTTTTAAGATTGTAAGGGGAAAGGTCAAGTGTCTCTTCAGTGCCTCTTTTAAAATTTAGTTGCAGTATGAGTTCATGTCACATGCTGAAAATGATATTTTAATTTAGAACCATTTTTCACTCACATTGTATGAAATAATATTGTTTAAATGCTTTTTATGCATATTCAACATCAATTTCCTCGTTATCAATTGAGTTGTACCTTTGTCATTTAGAAAGATTTCCTGGAAAGCTTTATCTTCTAGTTTACATAGTTTATTTGACACAGAAAGTTTTTGAATCAATATACGATGCTGTCATGGAACTTTTATCCCAATTTATAAGTTCCTATTGGATTAACATTAGGAAAATTTGAGATTTTTGTTGTCGCCTTTATTATTTTTGTCTATTTTTTAGTAATGAAACTTTTATAGTATGTGATCTCTGTAATATAATCATTTACTGTCTTGCTTTTTAAAATGATCTATACAAGATTTATGTAAAATGGCATCTAACACAATTGAAAGGTTTTAGGCCCAAAGGTAATAAGTAGATCTGTGTTTGACCCCTTAAAAAAAGTAGAGAGATTATAGGTAACCTCTGTGATCATCCAAAAATGACATTGTTGATGGTTATTTCTAATTTGCCTTCTCAAGGTAACCTTGAAACAATTCAATTTTAAGGTAATATTCTCCCTAAAAGAAAATTGGGGGCAGGGGAGAGGTACTCTGTCTTTAGACACAGTATGATTTTATTCTACCAGTGGAACCGCATTTTCTCAATTGTGTTTGGAGAACACATTAAAAAAGAAAAAGATTAGTATGCAACTTATATTGGCTAAAATTGGAGTTCAGTTAGTATATATATACCATTTGTAACCATTTGCAAATATAAAGATAGATGGGGCAATAAATGTAGACAGAGCAGTTGCTACTTGTTGAGTTACTACAGAGGTAAGGAAGCATAGTGGTTCTGTGCACTTACCCTGGAATAAGCCTGCCTGTGTTTGAATATCACCTCCACCATTTACTGCTGTGTGATCCCGGGCAAATTGTTACCTGCTCTGTGCATTAGTAGTAATGTCAATGCCTACCTGTCAGAATTGCTTGGAAGATGATACAAGTTGATAAAGTAACTAACTAGTGGCTAGTGTCTAGTTACAATGAGTGCTACACAAGTGTGTGTTAAAAACAAAAAGCAAAAACTAGTAAATTAAACTGGCAATGCAATCATCAATTTCCATGTGCTTTTTTTCCCTTTCTTTTTAAATTGCATACAGTAGAAAAAATGTCTGTTTGGAGACTTTTAGAGTGGACCTTTTTACTCTGGTATACACCGTATCTAATCACTTTGTGTATTTTAGGTCTTGTTTTCTTTTCATGTCTTCATTTCTAACGTTTTCATTCTTTTCTATCACATGGCCATTTTTCTAATGTGACTTTATGTTGACTTTGTTCTTTGGGATATTTTATGTCTTCCTGTGTCTACATTTAATTCTAAGCTGCAAGTTTCTCACTTTAAATTTTAATATGCAATTTTATTGAAAAAGTGGATCATGTGGCCATGTTTTGTACTTTAAAAAAATTAGTAAATTTTAATCCAAATGAATAAAATTGAATTAGACCATAATTCTGATTCTGTTCGACTTAAATAATCATTGATGGCATATTTTTAAACTCTGCTTAAACTTAAATTCACTTTAAGGGCATTTTTACATATGAAAGAAAGTAATTTCATCTTTCTCAGGCTCAAGCTAAATTTCAAACATTTTCTAAAAATATATTGTGGCAGGAAATTCCTGCTGAGAATCCTTCATGCTCTGGTACATTCTAAAACTCATCAAATTTATTTTCCAAATAGTTAAAATGATAGAACAGATTTGAGCCGAAGAGAAAAATACTATTTTAGAGCCTTGAAAGTGGTTTGACACATCCTTGTTAAAATAAATTTAGCATATGGACAGCGAATAATGTTTCTTCTTTTGATGTAACAAAAACATGAAATTTTTTTTTTATCTGTATTATAATCACTACTATCCCATTTAAGCAAACAACTAATCAGGACAATACGTACTTCAGACACTCAGAGAAAGAAGATCACCTTTGCTTATTTCCACTATGATCTAACATCCTTTCTAACTAGCTTCTCCAAAGCACTTCACAATAACTATCTATTTCTGCTATTTCCTACTGGAGCCTTTGTTCATAATGTTGTTTGGATTCCACAGATTTAAAAAAAAAAACAATGGCACTTTTGGCTTATTATCTGCCAACAAACATGCCTGTCAAACAACTAGGCAAACCAGTGACATTCTCCTCTGACATGCTTAGATTCAAATTGTTTGATATGGTTTATAACAAAGCCACTAAATATTCAATGTTGGATTACATTTGTAAATGGCCTATTAAAGTGACAGGAACATTCAATAAATAAAACCAATGAATTAGTAATATCCAATCTTCCAGTTCCTTTTCAAGTAATTCAAAATGTTTACTTTGTCTAGTATTACTTACATGCTAAGAACTTCCTTTTATTCCATACTTTTTTACAGACTAAGTATCCAGACACCTAGAGCAAGAGGACTGCATCAGGATTGTTCTACACTTGAAGTCCATCAGCCCTCTCAAGGCAATGAGGCCACAAAAGTGGCCCATACCGTATGAAGCTTCTGGGAGGAAACTAAAGTGGCAGCAATGTGTCCTGAGCCCACAGTAATGCAGTTGATTGGTTGCCATTGCTACTTTAGCCTATCTTTCTAGGCCTTGTCCTCTGATGGGCCAATGTAGCCACCGGGATGCATAGATATCCTGCTAACAAGTGTTCGAGTATCTAACTCAGTCATAATTAAACCCTTAATGGCAATCATGAAAATCTCCTTTCACTGGTTAGGTAATTGCAGACACAGAGAATCAAAGCTTAACTATAATTGTAGGCCTTGTTGCCAGCTGAATATTGAAATGTGTTAGTATCGTGATTACTTAATGTCCCAATGTGGCTTGTGGCCAATGCTTAAAGCACACTCTAGAAAACTATAACAAAAAGCATAAACAAAGCTTAATTCTCTAATAGCATCTTAATTCTGCTTACACTGAGCATATGTAAGCTTTGATATTCTGAACTTAAGCCATGGCACAGGGTAGATGCCTACAGAAACTAAGTTTGAACTAGAAATGATGTTTTAAAGATTGCCCATCTGGAAATAAAATTGTCTGATTATATATATCCTGGCTTTTGCCTTTGGCAAATAATTTTCATCGTAGTTCATTTTGTTACCTGTTAAAGACTCTATCACTCCATGATTTCCACTTAAGAAAACATCCCAAAACTCAGTAACTTGAAACAGCCATCATTTATTCTTGTACGTGTATCTGCCATTTGGTTAGGATTTGGATGATCCTGGCTAGGCTCAGCTGGGCCGAGATAGCCTTGGTTCCAAGATGGAACGTGGGTCAAATTCTTCTCGTCCTCCTTGGAGTGGTGCGTTTCCTGGGGCATGTTTTTCTCACAGGAAATGCAAGAAGAATGATGGTAACCGCACCAACCATGCACATTTCAAGTCTTTGCTTCCTTCACATCTACTAAAATCCATTGGCCAAAGTCATTCATATGGCTGTACCTAATGTCAAGGCATGAAGAAATATATTTTGTCTCTAGCTGCAGGAACTACAAACTTACATGGAAATGAATATGAATTCAGGGATGTGTAAAGAATGAGAACCAACAACTGTCTACCATAAGCACTTCCTTAGTGATTTTCAAATTGTATCTGTGTAGCTCTAGAGCTTTCTCAAACAATCCCTCTCTGTAGGCAGAGTTACACACATTCCAGAGAATATGTGCTGTCATTTCTTAAAATTAAGTCTCAATTTCCCACAGACTGACTATCCACTTTTCAGTTTCATTGTGGTGAAAATAATAAATGCACCCTTTTAAAAAATTGAAAAAAATAAATGACAATAATTTGTATCTAATGTAAGGATTCATGCATTGTACGGAACTGCAGTGTAACCAATAGTTGCCCTGTGGTGTCTGTGGCAACGTACAACTACCTCATCCTCTGACCAAATGTATAAGCTGTTCCAAGTAATAATATCACCTCCCTCTGCCGACGCTTTACTTTGACAACAAAGTATGGTTCATGTCAAACAGAGGAGAGCTCAAGTGTTTCCAGATTCCAGGACTGTGATACTTGAACAATTAAATGTGGAAGGAATTTCTAGGAAAGTGGAAAGATGGAAGCATATCGCTGCTGCACTCCTTTTCGTTCCAGCCTAATATTAGAAGGGACTAGTGTGTTAGAAACAGGCGATAGGAACACACAACTTTTAACACATTTTTATCCTTTTGACACTCAATTTTTATCCTTTGTTGTTGTTGTTGTTAAGTTGTTTGTAGGCTCGTGATAAAGCGGCAGTGTTCTTCTTCTTCCTGGGAACACACGTAGAACACAGTCCCCCGACTCTACTCTACGTGTGTTCGGTTGGTATAATGCGGGTGATGGCTTTCTGGCCAGTAGATTGTGAGCAGAGGTGTTATGTATCACTTTTTAGACAAAGGCAATTAAAATGTGTGTACTTTCTACTCACTTTCTCTTTCCTCATTCAGCTTCTTAATGTAGAAGAAAACAAAGTTCTAGAAAATGGTTGAACCACATAAGAAAAAAACCTATTTCTGTGAAGTAGAGCTCCATTGCTGACCATACAAGACTTGGATGTCTGAAAAATAAATCTTTATTGATTTAAGATACCAAGAATTTGGAGTTGTTCATTCTAGCCATTAACAGATGCTGACCAAAAGATAAAATGATGCTGAGAAAGGGATGTTAATGTAAAAATATCCCAAAATATTCAGCAGTAGGCTAAGTAAGTGGGCCTTGTGTAATGACAATCAATATTGGAGGCCAGTAGGCTGGAGGCTTTCGATAATCTTCGGCAAAATGTTTAGTAAAAATGCTGGCATGATACTTTGAAAGGCAGATCTTGTGCTATTGAGCAGGCAGCTTTAGAAAAGGTGGAAAGACGCGTTGCATGAGCCTATGTTAGAGGACTATTGGCGACTTCGGCAAGTTATTAAATGAAGTAGATGAGCTGTAGAAATAACTGGCTGGTTAACAAAAATAAATGAAACTGAACTAAGAAGATCAGAAGTTCTGGAACCCGCTTCTAGACATTAAATAGTAAGAGATGGTATGGAAAAAGATTGAGGGATGGGGCCTTAAGGATAAGTATCACTAAGCCAAGTGGCAAAGGCGAGAGGTTTGTTCTAGATGGCCTCAAGTTAACACCATTAATTTGAGGCAGAGAAGCAGGGCGGGGGGTGGGGGTGGGGTGGGGGGGAAAGAAGCAAGAAATAAATCAAGCTTAAGAATTGTCTAGGTTACTGGCACATGTATTTTATTAAGGGTAGATATGTCTTATGCCTGTGACGTTTTTGCCAGTCTTTCAAAATATCATGAACCCAGGCTTAACAAACACTTTCTTTGTTCAAGCTGTAAGCAAAGTTTGGGTCCTCGAGTTTACTTCATTAGAAGCAGTCTGCAATATATGCGTGGCCTCCAAGGAGGAAACAATCCCCAATGTCTACCTCAGATATGGTATAGAGAATAATTGACAAAAACAATGGGCAAATGAGTCCCTTCCAGAGAGCATCACTAGTGTCCAACTAAAGCAATTTTCTCAAATGCCTGGACAGATGACATTCAGTGTGTCTGCCTATTATGAGAAGATCAGGAAACGTGTCTATTTATTTCATAGGTCCCCGTGCAATAAGGAGCCACAACTAGACAGACAGAGTACTATCCATTATTTGGATAGCATAGGCTTACACTGAATGCAAAGATTGGATTGAGTTCTTTCCTGGGGAGAGGTATGCGTGTGTTCTATATGTGGAGAAAAATAAATAATTAATATTTCATGATAAAAATGACTAAGTATGGTAGATGTTGCTAATTTTCACATGAAATAGATCCTCTTCTTCTTGGCATATCACTAGACTCTCTCTTCCAGATTCCCCTGCAGTTCTTTAGAACTACGCAACTGAGGCCAAGGAAAGTAAGAAGTGAAATGTTATCCCAACATTTAGGTGGTTAAGAGAGAATGTGCCTTCTCCCTTATCTCTTTGCTCATCCATACCACTGAATGCAGAGAAAAATGAGGCCTTAGGAGATGTTGGATTACAGGAGGTAAGGGCCCTGAATCTCTCAATAATACCATGTGGCAAATCCAGATTGAACGATGACATGAGAGAACAATATATTTTAATTGTATTAGGACACTGAGAGTCTGGTTTCTAGTGTTAGGGTGGCTTGCCCCTCTTGCGTTAGTGCTTATAATCCATTATTTTTTATATTTTAGGTTGATATATTTAAAACTATGAATGTGTTTCAAATGTTGGATTTCATTTTAACCAAACTGTGTTGCATTAAATCCATTTTGTAGCTTACTACTAGTTATGTTTATTTTACAACGTTATTTCTCCTCCTCCTCCTTCTTCTTCTTCTTCTTCTTCTTCTTCTTCTTCTTCTTCTTCTTCTTCTTCTTCTCCTTCTCCTTCTCCTTCTCCTTCTCCTTCTTCTCCTTCTTCTCCTTCTTCTCCTTCTTCTCCTTCTTCTCCTTCTTCTCCTTCTTCTTCTCCTTCTCCTTCTCCTTCTCCTTCTCCTTCTCCTTCTCCTTCTCCTTCTCCTTCTTCTTCTTCTTCTCTTCCTCCTCCTCCTCCTCTTCCTCCCCCTCCTCCTTCCCTTTCCCCTTCCCCTTCTTCTTCTTCTTCTTCTTCTTCTTCTTCTTCTTCTTCTTCTTTTGGTTATTTATGGCTTCCTTCCCATCAAGTTAATTTCTGTATATTGGAATCCCATATGAGATATACTGGGACCAAAGGGGTTATGTTACTGAAAAACAAACTAGTCAAATCTAAGATTCTAGTTTTATATATGGTGCATGGTGCCATTCCACTTGAAATTAGGTAATCTATATTTAGAAGGCAGATATAATTTTTCATGCACAATAATTTCCATAAAATTCTGTGGAATATATTTTTAGCTAGGGAAGGAGTGCTAAAATGGAAGGGAGAGTGGTTAAACTAAGATGTTAAGTAGCCAGTGGGCAAAAATAATTATTTTTAATAACATCATTGCATTCACAATTTGGAATGGAACTCATTGACTATTCTAATGCCTTATGTGGTACAGCCTTTTTATTATTCAAATCAAAAAACTGAGCCATAGAGCAGTAAATTAATTTGCCCAAGTTCATAAAGGTAGAAAACTGAAACCCAGACGTGGGAACCAAACCTCCTACTACCTAACCCAGTGTTCTTTCCACTGTAACACACTTTTCAATCCATTAGACATTGTATATCAGAGAAACTTACCAGTTTTGACTTTTGTGAGATATTTTTATTAAAATAAAATACAATTTTCTTCCAAAATTAATATATATATTTAATCAAAATCCAATAAAAATCCCAAAGACATTATTTTAGAATCTGATCTATTTTATTAGAAAGATTAAATAGACATCAATATTTAGGAAATGGTAAAAAAAAAAAAGACTAATAACAGGGTATCTGCCAAAAAGATTTTAAACTTTACTATAAAATTACACAATTAAAACTGTGTGGTGGTATTATTAAGATAAACATCAGCTAAATAAGATAGTATAACATAACCTAGACACAGATTCTACAAAGAAGTTCATATATTGCAAGAACTAGCAGTATAAATAGGATGAAATAAACAGTCTGTGACTATCTTCTGCTTTTTGTAAGCAAGTCCAGCCAAGCCCTAGATGCTCCTTTTCTAGGTGATAGACTTAAATGAGGGAGGAGCAAACAACCTCTACAAAATCTTGCATTAAAATCTCTTTGTGTAGAAGTGCAAGTTATTCTCTTTGATTCTGTTAGAGGCTAGAGGAAACTGATTGCACTCTACCGAGAAGTTCGAAATTTTCGTGAAATGTTACAACACATTCCCCTTTTTGCTATGACAGAGGTTCACATAAGAAGATCAGAATACTCCTCCCTCCAAAACATTGCTAAGGAATAAAGGAACAATAAAACCTGCTTACTAGTCCTTAAGTGGGAGTTCAAAATATTCTCTCACAAGTACAATAGCCTAGAGAGAGAATTCATCCTTAATTTGCATAAGTCCTAAGACAAAGAAGTAGATATACTAAGCTTATAAGGAAATGAAGAAATCACTGTAGAAATATCAATAGTTTTTAGAATATGATCACCAATCTTCTATTTATGAAAATAACATAAAAAGCAAACAATATAAAAAATACCAATATTTTTATTTAATATGCAAAGTAAATGGTTAATATGAAAAAAGTTCATATAAAATCAACTAGAAAATATACCTAGACCAATAGGTGAGTAAAAAGGATGTGAAGGAGAAATTTACAAATGAATAAATATAAAGGTTATAATATGTTACAGTAGAGAATGCACATGTTTTCAAGATTTTAACAAAATATTTGAAATATGTATTGCAAGTTTTTAAAAGGTTGAAACACCTGACTATTAATTTGTTTTGGAACCTATCCCAAAGTAAAAATGTCTTAAAGAAAAAAAGATGTGCGTAAAGAAAGAAAGAAAAAGAAAAAAGATATACACACATCATATTCTATCAGTAAAATTGAAATTTTAAATTAATTCAGACAGAAATCAGCCTGAATTAACCTGTATAGGAGAAATGTTAAATAAATTTCAATGAAATATTATGTAATTAATAATATGGGAATTGGAAAAAGTTTTGAATAATCTTTACTTGTTTCAATTATGTGGAATATATGGGAATATTGACAAAATATAGCACAGGTAAAAGCTGGAAAAATTATGTATTAGTATCTGAATTCTATAAAAGGATATATACATCTGGGAAAATATATCCGCCAACTATAACAAAGTCAATATTGCTAAACACTGTAATTATGAGTGGGTGGTGATTTCTTTTCTCTGCTTCTCCAAATTTTCAAAATATACATTGATTACTTTCAAATTCTGAACACTTTAATATCCTTGCCTTCCCCCATACAAGTCTATGCATAAATACTATCAGAGTTGAAAGCTACTTGACTAAATAAAGATAGCATGGAACTATATTCTACTGGCCATCTATTTTCAGAGTTATTAAGGAGATGTCATAAAATTTATGAGTGATTTTCTACTTTTATGTCCTTAAATAATCTTTTTTAGATTAAACCAATTATTTGATTTTATAATTAAAATCCTTTTCTCTTTCTTTTCTTCTCCCATTAAACTAGCAGAACTCCTATTAAGATAGTGTTAATTGCCATCTTTTACATCTCACTGAAATAAAAAATTTGAATGTTTTACTTTGTGTGTCAAACTATGTATCTCAGAATACCCGGTGTTTAATTACCCCGTGGCAAAGCAGTACCAAAATTCAGTTAGAGTCCTACAGGAGATAAGAAACATGTGTTTATCCAATCCCTGTTGATCTCTTCAATCTTTATCACATTGTTTCAAAGATGTTAAGATAACTGTATTTACCCATTATACTTATTGCTCTTCCAATTTCCTCAGGTTAGAAAGCTGATATGCAAAATCTCTAAATTGCACTGGCAACCCTCCAAGGAAATCTACTACAGACAACCAAAAGCTGGATGAGAAGAAACAGAAAGAAATTTTTCAAATAGGTATTTACAGAACTTTTAATAGCCAACATACCTTTGGTATTATTCCTAAGACCTCTTGCATGACATTGGGAGCAGTAAGAATTTCGAAGTCTAGAATAATTCACAGCTCAGTACAATCTCAAGGGCAGCTATCCTTTGTAAGATGTAATGTGGTTTTTACATATGTAAATTAAAGTTTTAAAAACTGCGTACCATAGAAAAAATAATTTGGTGAGATATGATCTGTTGCTTTGATGCAATGAGAAGGTGTTTTCTTTTGCTAGGTTAAACAAGAGTAGTAGTTGTTGCTAATTGCAAGAGTTTACAGAAATTTTAATAAGCTAATGCACATCCTAAACCTTTCCCAGACTTAACACATCATCCTCATCCTAAATTCTAATTAAAAAAAAAAATGCCCCCATGTGTGTCCCCCTGAAAACGGTTAGGAAATACTTATCCTTGGCAATTCTTTTACTACCACTTTTAATGTAAAGAATCTTTTTTTTTTTCCAAATTTACAACTTTTTTCAACAGTATGACTGCAAGTGATCTAGCCTGGATGACATCTACTCCCTCCACCAAAAATGATCAAAAGTATATATGGTGCGAGTTTTTCTATCTCCTAAGAGTCCTATACATTCTGGCTCTGGTTTCCTGAGACGAGAAATGGGGAAATGCCCACAAGCAAAGTGAGGCCTAACTTAAGTCACAGAGATGGAAATAACTTTCAGCATACACCCTCAAGGACACAGCCAGCCACCATGAAGAAGTGGATGATTGTTTAGAGTAAAAACAGTTCTAGAGAACCGAGTTGTGCCCTCAGCACACGTCACCTCCTCCTCTCTGCTTTAGTGTTCCACATGACGCCAACTCAGTCACTCTCTCTCTGCATCTACAGCTCCTGCTGTCACTTGCAAGCCGGTCCTCATTATTCTCTTCTCTATTGAGGCGTTTTCTTAACCCTGAGTCCTACATCCCCATAGTTTCTGCTTACTGCTTCCTTTCTGTGTATCTCTCAGCAACTTTAACCACCCTATTGTCTTCAGCCTTTCTTTGAATGTCCCATTCAAACTTCACAAAGGACATGAAAATCTGATTGGGTCTGTCAGTCTCATCCATTTTAAGGCAGCTGAGTTGGCGAAAGTGCTCTCGCCAGGAAAATGTACACTCTGCTGGCCAGACGCCATGTGGGTGCCTTTGTGTCTAGCACGCACTCTGGGACCAATTGTATATGGTAAGAGTGGTGATGTCCCCCACATAAGGAGCCCCTCTGAGGGAATTTGGGAACAACAGACACCTTAGAATCTCCAAGGAAAACCACGAAACTGACAGATGGCTTAGGATGCCCCCTTTTAGTATTATTTATGTCCTCTTTTGTACTGACTTTAGTACATCCCTTAAACGTTTATGTTGTTCTGTGTATATCCTCATGAGGAATTAAAAAGAAAAGTTCCCGCTTAAATGTGTATAGAGTATTGGTAAATGCCTAAGAGGAGAATGAGCACAGTAGATGAAATCCTCATTGAAACCTTAGTAAAAAATGTGCAACTAATTTGAGACACCTCCTGTAAAAGAAATTAAAGATGTTTCTGAGGAAGATCCAGCTTAGTGAACAAGCGTGAGCCATGAAATTGGATGATCAACCAGTTGCTTGAAATAATGCATTGATTAGGTACTCTTATTAATAAGGCAGGAGGTCTCATACCTCCAGTAGTATTTTTGCTGCTACGAATTGGAGATGTGGAAAGCAATGTCTGGGACTGAGGAAGATCATTTCTTTCCTTAATCCTTACAGAAGAGTAGACCAGAGATGTTGAGGCTGAGAAGATACATTACCCTCCAACGCAGGACGTCAATAAGGCGTATGCACTGAAATGGGTTGGAAACCATCTAAGGCCAAGAAAATGACAAGCAGGGAATGTTAAGAGCCTTGTGCTCTGTCATCAATAGTTTGAATGCTCGAGAGAGGTCAAGACCCATAAGATTAGCCCCTTCTTCTGTCACACAAAAATTGAAAGGCTGGTTTAAACTGTGCTTTTATAATAGCACTATAAAGTAAGGTCATTCTTCCATGTATGCCAATAAGAACATTCGCATCTGCAGCAATTTGTGCTATGGTAAGCCATAAAAGCAAAAGAGCACTTGGCCATATATATTCTGAGAGAACCCGGGTGCCTGGAATCAATGAAACAGGAAAGTCACCGAGTGAGCAAGAACGCATCTTGAAAAAGTGGCCGTGGCACGGGAATCGTGTTAATTGAGTTCCTTCTCAGGCTCGATTTGTACCACTGGTGGCAACATTTCCTCTGAGGGGGCCGGTGATCGATAACGTGACTGACAATGGTAAAGCAAAAGGAAGGCTTCTCTTCCAAGGGCAGCACAGGTGTGTCCATGGTGTTGGTGTTTACAGAGCCCGTTTCTCTTACGCCAGCCAACCCCACACAGCCTCTGTCCTGAGCGTCTGGGCACTATACAGACCCTGATGTGAACTTAAAAAGGTAAAGATTCACACCCAGTCTACCATCTTCACCCACCGAGATCAAATCAATATTCATGGAAAACGAAAAGCAAACGTTAATGCAACTCTAAGCAATCATAATTCCAAATGCAATTACCTTGGTTTCTAAATTTGGCAATTTATTTACACGTCAGCCAATGGAGGAATGGACTTGAATATTTCTCAAAACATTTAATACTTCTCAATATCAGGCTTATTTGGTTTTATTCTGTACTTGTGACATACCTGACAGACTGTTTAGTGCCTAAATTAGCTAACATGTGTTCAGATGCCAAGACTTCTTACACATAAACCTAGGACGAAAGACACAAAATATTCTTTCGAGGACTGAGAAGGAGTGTTCCACAAATTTATGTAAGACATAAAAAGTCTTTGATAAGATCTTTAACTTAAGACAACTTATCTGAAACGGCTTCCACGTGAGGAATACATGAGAAACGTTAGAAGCCTAACAAGTTATTCTCATTACGTTTGCTCATATGGGAGTCATAGTAGAGTGAAGTTTATAAAGGAAGCAGAAAGGTGACATTTTCAAATTGTTTTCCAGATGACTCTTTATAAAGTGAGTTGGCAGCTTTAGCATAATTTGAGCTCAACAGGTATGAAGAGCACAAAACAATCCCAAACAAGCAGTATTGTTCCCTGGGATAACAGTCTTTTAACAAAGTAAAAGCGGTTCTGAATGAATTGTAAAGAAAAAAAAAAATCTGTCCAGTGCTCAGAACACAGAGGGTTGTGGTTCACTGGCTCTGTCTCAAAGGACCCAGGAAACTGGGAGGGGCAACCACTTTCCACACTCCACAGGCCACATGGAAGCTTGGCGGATGAAGAAAAAATCCCCAGGGCTGGTGACTGGTCAATTACGAATTGTAATTCAACTGTCCCTACAGTTGCCAGAGAAACCAACTTGGGAACTGTGGTACCTTTTGAGACACGACTAAAGAATGGCCATGGCTGGTTAGAATACAGTACTAACAACAGTGTTTGATCCATGTGCTGAACGGTACAATACGGGCAATTCCTTGCACTTACCAACTGCCTTATTAGTAAAAAAAGGGAGCAAAAACATATGGCTATATCAACATGCCATGGTTCCCTCGTCCACAACTGACTGCATCTGGTGTTAAACTGAAAAACTGATACTTCAGAGACATGAATCTGCCACATTTCAAGGATATGACATCAATGAGAACAAAAATGTGAAAACAAAAAACAATTCCATAGAGCAGGTAAACACCTTGACAAATATGAAGACTTTCAATCATGTCAAACTGTTTTAAAAATGCCCACTTTGCCATCCCTCTCCAGATACTTAACGTTTCCTAACACAAGAATAGAATAAATACAGGAGAGAAATCAATACTCTGCACGTCCAAACTGTTCAAGCCTGCCAGTGCAATCAAACTTTCTTCTTTTTCTCTGCAAAGAGCTCAGAGGTAGTTTCTCAGTTCAAGGATGAAACATTCTCACTGCTCCTTCTCTAAATATAAATATAGATAACAGAGACATTAATTTCCTGAGAATTTAGCTGAAGAATTGTTTTTAGTTGTGTTCTCAGCAGCAGTTTTCTCTGGCTAGATTGAATGATTCTTTTACAAATGACCTTGTCAGTAAAGCTCCTAATAATTGGTAACTTTTTAATACTTTGTAATTGGTAGAAAAGGCTTTTCTCCTGATTTAGTGAGAAATAACTTAATGTTCCTTTTTAAAAAGGGATTATTTTCCTTGAACTTTAATATGGAAGCTGTTAAATTAGCAGCCCTGGAGGCTGGAAACTTCCACTGAGCCACAAAACCCGTAGAGCAGGAAGCTTTCGTACAAGCCTTGGAAATGGCAATGAAGAGCCTGTAATCTCCATCCCCAACTGATGTAGGCAGGAGGGTTTTGACAGATCCAGTTGGGGCAATAATTTGAAGTTTGGAAAGGAAACATACCTGTCCAGAATAAGGGCCATCCACTAATGTATTTCCAAGAGACTGTCTAATTATCGTCGGGTACCAAGTAATCTTCTGAATAGACAGGGGCCCTCCTCCTCCAACCTGCTTCCCGAGTCACTGATGTTTCCACATTCCTTGCCTTTCCCGCACTTTAGACAGATTTCATTAAAATCAAGCTGGGTTCTTTTTCTCTCTTTGATGATCAGTGCTTCTTAGCATAATATTCAGGGCCTTTGTCCTCAGACACCCTTGCAGGACCATTCCCTCCCAGAACTCTCATGAATTCCATGGCTGGCTCCAGAAGGCTGGAACTTCTGAAGACAGTCTTCATGGTTGGGTGGCCTGAAACTGTTAGTCTTTTTGAAAAGAAATTTCTTAGTATTTATGGATTTCTAACAATGTGATATGTGCCAAAAAGTAGGCTAGGGATATCAGCAATTTGGTTTTTGATGGGGAAATAAACCCCAGAATTCAATGTATAAAGACTCAGATTATCAGTTTTTGGTATCAAAAATTGAGAAAATTTTTCTTTGGCTGATTTACAACACGTGGGCACCTTTTTTTCTGAATATTTATTATTCTGAAAAAATGGATCATGAAATCATATTTTTAGCAAACTTATTAATGTAAGAGGAAAACAACTTTTTATATTATCAGCTATAATAAATAACTCCTTGATTCTGTTTCTGGGGTTATACATGACATATGCAATTTTGAGGTCATAAGACATAATACATATTCTACCATTCTTGAAAAAAAATACTATATGCCTTCCTATTGCCTTCATTGAGTTAAAGGTTTGGATGTTTTAATTTTCCTTTAAAATATTCTCCACTAAAAACTATTTCTCCTGTAAATAAAGAATACGAAGATTTGTTATTTATTTAAATATTTTTAATGAGTGACTCTATTTAATCAGATTTCTCTAAGAAAATGAAATACAATTGAGGAAAATATGTTGAATTGATTTATTCTGTTGCTCACCTATATCCACATGATATTTTCCAATTTCCATACCAAGATATCAGAAGGCGGGGGTTATTCTTATTTAATTATTTATAATTATACATTTTCTTTGAATACGTAGTCTTCCCCCTCTCTCCCTACCTGTGGTAAAGTCTTGTATGCATATTGCAGGGAGAGTGATGATGATAATAATTATAAGTAGGACCTAGACAGAACATTTGGTGTAATGCATATTGAAAGGGTTCACACATATTAAGATCTAGGATGGTTATTCTTTCCTTAGTTTGAAAATTACCTTAAAAGCAAAAACAAAACAAAACAAAAGCTTTCCCTTTTTTCCTCTATTTTTTTCAGGTTTATATTGTATATTTAGAATCCCAAATCAAATTTTCTTATGAAAAGAACTTAAGATACACTCTGGTAAGTAGTGAGAAGTGGCTGGAGAAGCAGAAAGAACCTCGTATACTGGGTTAAGGGGTTTCTGTTACATCTCATTAACCATCATGAAATATTGGGCAAAAACCCTGCATATTCACATTTTCACTTTAGAAATATGATTCTTGAGTCAATGTGGAAGGATGATTAGAATGAGAGACAACAGGAAGTAGAAGTTTTTCTACCACAGAAGATAATAATCTGTATCACACACTGTAGACTATACTAATTATAGACTAACCTAATCTAGGCAGGAGATGGTGAAGGTAAGGTATAGAGAGAGAGCATTGAGATATTTGAGAAGAGTCACCAGACTTGATGACCCAACAGATGTGGGGTGGGAATGAAAGGATGACCAAAGCTAATCTCAGCTAATCTCAGGTTTTGACTTGAGTGATTGGACGGAGGAACGTGCTATGCAGTAAGATGAGGGACTGGAAAGAGGAGTAGACTCATTTGGGGAAGACAACATCACTATATGGAGGTTTCAGTTGTGAGGTACCAGGTGGGATATCCCGATGAAAGCCAATAAAAGCTATTGAGTGAAGCCTTCCTTCTCTCCTCATTTGAAAATGTACACATTATTAGGAAGTGCCATGAGAGTTCGATATTCCTCCAGCTTTGTATTGGCAGAGTAAGAACTCAACAAGTGTACATTAAATTGAGAAAATAAATGAATGCATGAAGGAATGAATATTCTCACTTTGTCATCTCCCACACTAACTGTAATTATTTCCTCATGTTCATATCTCCCAATAGCTGTGAATTTCTAGAGATGACATCCTTATAAGCTCCAAAATTTAGTAAGTGACCAGAAGATAGAGAACATTCAATTAGTGCTTATTTGTTGACAGTATGAATTAATTCGTGAATTACTGAAGGAGTTAATCAGCCAGCTTGTCTCAGAGTTTACTATTTGTAAGGGGGAGTAGTAGACAAAACCATTTAGGGAAGACATTATCTCTTTCCAATCACTGGTGTACTTGACTAGTTTGCTGAAGCTGGCATAACAAAGAATTACCGACTGGATGACTTAAATCAACAGAAATTATTCTCTCAGGATTATGGAAGCTAGAAGTCTGAGATTAAGGTATTGGTAGGGTTGTTTAGGCCTCTCTTCTTTGCTTACAGATGGCTGCCTCCTCCCTGGGTGTTCACATGGTCTTCCCTTTGTATGTGATTGTGTCCAAATATCCTCTGTTTCTAAGGACACCAGTCATTGAATTAAAGTCCATCCTAACAACTCATTTTAATTTAACTACTTTGTTAAGACCCTATCTCCAAATACAGTCACATTCTGAGGTGGTAAGGGTTAATACTTAAACATAAAGATACAATTCACTCCCTAACAGATACCATTTGGAATTCCTGGAATCTATATGGCCTGTCTAGCAATTTAAAGACAGCTGACTCTATCAGACATTACCAAACAACCTAACTCTAATTCACCTTAATGTTTATATCCTTAAAATACCCTAGTTCCTTGGTATTCTATCAGTATATCATTCAATTGGAGAACCTAAAATAGTATATTGAGATTACTGCATGAATTTCTAAATACTTTTCTGAGTATAAGTACCTAGACATGAGAAATGTATATTGTGAGTAATGTATATTTGAATATTTTGAAGAATCATAAATATCATGTGGATAATTGGGATTTCTCAGAGTCACTACAATTAGACTCATTTTCTATATTTCAGTAAGGAAATAACTCATACTTTTTAAACAATAAATAGAGAGCAATTAAAAATATTTCTATGATCAGTGATCTCATTTAGTGATAAATCATGACTGAGGCAGCAAGGGTTTATTCTGAAGAACTCATGCCATTTTTTAATGCCATTTTTTTTTAACACTGACCTCAGGGCAGACATTTCTAGTTAAGTGCAAGTGTCAGATGCAGAGCTGTTGTACTGATTATAAAACAAAGGTGAGGCAAAGGAGGAAGAGGAAAAGCTCAGTGTACTGGGGGAAGGCAGGAAGCCAAAGGAGGGAGATGCCAGACTGGGTGAGCCTGCTCGTTTCACTAGTCACATCTTGCACTGTGGACAATGTTCCACTTCTTGGCAGAAGCAACCTGTGGGACTCAGGAGAGTCATGAAATTTAATCTGCAACTCCTTAAGTCCCATTTTGTCCTTAGTTGCTGATGATTCTACTCCCCCCCCCCCCCTCAAATTAAGCAGTGTAAGCTCTTGGAACCCAGAATTTTTTTCCTATTAAAGAAATTATTCTACTGTAACATGTAAATTCCTTATATCTCTGTAATGAAGAGCTCAAACTTAATTTTTCGTTAATGTAAGATTTTTTTTTTGCATCTAATTTGATGAATAATGTAAGCTTTGGAGACATATTCTCTTATTCTCGTTTAACCCCCTCATTGGGCCAACCTAATTTTTTTTTCCAATCCTTACCCATTTTACATAAACTACACTCCATGTAACAGCAAGACGGATCTAAAATCAGCATGGATGTCAGATAGGAGAATATCCATGTAGAGTAATTTATTCAGGGAGCCAATTTAAATGCCTCATTTAAATTGCATGGAAATGGTCTTGCTTGTCCAGCAACTGGCTGTGGAATAGGTTAGGAGGAGCTTATTTTCTGGCCCCTCATTTTCTCTATCTCTTTGCCACGGTCTAAAATCCAGCTTCTAGGACTCTATCCAAACAACACACACACACACACAAATCATTTTTAGGCTTGGGTAACTCCTTCAAGCCAATGCATTTCCCTTGCAAGTTTGCAAGTTAACTGCCATTTGCTAGAGTAGATCCGGTCTAATATGCCTCAAGTCAACTTGTGTGTGGTTCAAATGGGGGTTCATATTTCTGTTCCATGTCTACATGCATTGTCTGTTAGGAATTCTGTCTGCTGGTTGCACAGCAGCCTAACCAGCAGAAATTAGGTTGGACACCAAGGCACTGATTAGAGTTATAAAAAGCATGGATTTATTTCTGTTTATCTTAGACTTTATTTGGCTCTAAAAAGTCCAGTCGACTGAAGCAGAGGTTCATTTAAGTTCCTTCAGTGTGCAAATCTTATCACAAGTTTTACAGCTTAATAACTGACAATTTTCTCCTTTTGTCTTTAAATTTCCCATATTCACACATCTCTTTGCAATGGACATTTTGAAATCTTTCAAAAAGGGTGAAACATAAAACCTTCTTAATGACTAACTCTATAAAGCAGAGGACAACCTAGGCTTTGCCCAACATAGATCATAGAGACCTGTGGTATGCAGAGAAGAGGTAGATAACTGGCCTTCAGCTGCTGGGAAAATGGACTCATTGGGAAGTCCCTCTGACTTCTGAGACCCAATCAAAAATGCAACTCACTGCTGAATTGGAAAACCTCAGCCAGGTCATCCTCCTGTTGTAATAAGGAAGTCTTTATATTCTGATGACCATGGTGTTAAACCTTGTTTGTACTTGGTCTTCCTTGCAACATTTTCACAGTTCATCTTATTAAATGGTTGGGCCACATTTAACTCTACACCCACTTTCTCCAGACCACAGTGTTTGATCATAGATTTATAGATCATTTAGCACGAGCAACAGCTATTTCACCAACAGTCTTGCTGTCGTTAAGCAGCAGCTACTGTCAAAGTTCAGGAACAGGCCCAGCAGGATGATGAAAAGAATCAAGACACAGTGCCTTTCCAACTGTCACAACAGCAGAGAGAAGCATCTGGTGCCCAGGACAGCCAGTAGAAAGGGCGCCAGCAATGGGGGCTCTGATTCTGCAGGCTTTTAGGAGAAGTTCCCATCTCTATCTCAATGGACAAGGCAAGGAACCCCATCAAATTCCACAGAGGACAAATTAGAAAGTTATTGTGCCAGAAATCCCCTGGAATCATCAATCTCAAAACCAGAGGAGATTTTCCTGAAAACTGAAAATAAACAAACAAAACTTATTAATGAATATAGACTGAGAGAACAAAAATTGTTCACACACAAAAAATTTACTTTAAAAACATCTTTGCTTCTTGGAATCCATATTTATGGTGGAAATTGATAAACCTCTTTTATTACATATTCATGTATTATCTGGTTTGCATCATTTCTTGGTGTAGCTGTGTCCTCATCTCTGACACTCTTTCCTATCATTGTGATATTGTGAGAACTAAATTAGAAAGTGCATGGAAAGTGTCTTGACTGGGGCCTAGAACCAAATAAATTTTCCATAAGTGGGAAGATTTTTGTTTTAAGCTGTTTTAATTCCAAAGAGCAAGGAATTATTTCCCATAAATTTAATCAAATGGTCCTACATTAGCAAGTACTAAACTTCTAGAAAATACAGTAATTATTCCTACCGAAGACATAGATTGGACTCCCAAAATTTGTTTATGAGTCAAATGGAATAGATTATTTCACAAAATGTTATAGGTAGTCATAAAGGCTCGAGGCCAGCCTGTAAAATCATTAGTTTTTGTAAATTTAAGCTAGTATAATCTTCCAGGGACAGAAATACATCCCTCTTAAAGATATCATATTTTAAAAATATAATTGATTGAAAGGAAATATTGTTGTTAGTATTATGTATTTTTAATTTTGGTTCTTCAGTAAAGCAAAAAGTTTAATGAAAAGCAACTCAGAAGAAAGTGAGGTCTTCTGTGAAACTTTTACATGAAATACATTTAAGGGCTTTGGGGATATATTATTTTTATTTTGTTTTATTTTAACAATGACAAATTATTATTCTGCTTCATATATTTATTTTGCTTTAATCTAATCCTTGTGTTTCCTCAATAACATAAATGAGTCATTTAATAAAGATAAGAGTCATATCTTGATTATAATGTGTTTTATTTAATTTCTTAATTCCAGTGTTAGCACATAGCTGTAGATGTTATATATATATGTATATATGTATATACATATATATAAAAAGTATACACATTTTATATGTTTTATATATATATGGTTATATGTAATATACACACACATATATGTGGTGATATCTAATAAACTAAATCAATAAAAGAAGCTTTTTTCCCTCTGGAAAGCAGGCAGGAACAAAAGACAATAGAGAAGGAAAGCTAATATTATATGAAAAACTAAGAAATGGAAGTATAGAATTTATTTTATTTTAATATGAAGAAATTAAAGAAGTATTAAGAGTCAGAGTATCATATATTAGGCAACAGAGACCATAGGACCTTGACAATTTAGCAATTCTATCTTGCAACTGCAAGTAACACCATGACCACCTGACTATGACTTAAACCAGAGCTTCTTAAATTTTGATATTCTTTTTAATTGACTTTATCTTGTTAAAATGCCTATCTGATTGGGTAGGTCTCAGGTGAGTCCTGAGATTCCACATTTTACAACCATCCCAGATGATGCTGATCATGACCACACTTTGAGTAGCAAGGGTTTGAGACACATTGTAGTAGCATTGTATTATTGTAATTAACATTGTATTAGCCAATATTTGACATTTATTGTTGACTAGATGAGAAATCTATAGTCATGGTTAGTGGTTAGTTCATGAGCTCAATGCTATCATCAAGAAACTGGAGAATTCTCATCCTCTGCTTTAATATTTCAGCATTTATTGTCATATTAATTATTGATCTCACATGGCTGCTACAATTCCAGTCATTATGTTCTCACACAACCACATCCAAAGGCGGAAGCCTGCATAAGAACTTTACAGTAGTATCTCTCTTCTCTTACCATGTTACAAAACTTATTTCAGAAGGTTCAGAACAGGTTCCCCTTAATAGCTCATTGGCAGGAACTGGATCATATGGCCGTTTCTACCTGCAGGAGAGGGAAAGGAAGGGCTAGACTTTTTAGCCCCTGGAGTGAAGGTTGGATGAGGGAGGAGGGGTTGAGAATGGCTATTAGGTAGCCAAGAAAACAGTCATGTATAGGAGGTTTCATTATGATTGCCTTCTGGGTGGAGTAGATCATCTTCCTTCCTGGAGTGCAGGAAAGAAAGGGAGACCACAAACTAATGGATTCTATAGATACATTTTCATTAGTCCATTCTTCATATTTCAAGAAATGTCTGAAGCATATCTGGCAGAAGGTGTCAGGTTATTTAAAATCATTTATTTTCAATTGCAATGTTTAACACAGTATAGGTTTAACTGAGGTTTGTATAAAATAAATTGGATCTTTTTGGCTTTTAGCTAATAGGTCTCCATTCCTCCAGCTCACGGCTTACACATTTGACACAGTTGTACATGTGAGTATGAGCCATCCTATAGCTTTTTATTCACAACACACATAACAAAATTTAAAATCAAAGCATGTTAAAGATGCACAATTGTTAAAGGGCACCTGGGTGTTTCAGTTGGTTAAGCTTCTTACTCTTGATCTCAGCTCAGGTCGTGATCTCACAGTTCTTGAGTTGGAGTCCCATGTCTGTGCGGCTCTGTCCTGACAGTGTGGAAGCTGCTTGGGATTCTGTCTCTCTCTCATTCTGCTCTTCCCCAACTTGCTCTCTCTCTCTCTCTCTCTCTCTCTCTCTCTCTCTCTCTCTCCAAATGACTAAGTAAACTTAAATTTTTTTTTAAATGCACAATTGTTGAAATAAATAGAGCAGATGGGTAGAACAAATTGCTATTTCAGGTAATTTTAACTCTTTAGGTATTTTTAAGGGAAAACATACAAAGCCCGAAATGTTTCAAATGGTTTATTTAATTTTGTATTTAGTTTTGTGGTCAAAAAGTTTTTTATTACAAAGGGGAAACTCCAAAGACAATAACTTTATACATGATTGATATATTTCAGGGAGAAGCATAAAGAAAAAAAAACACTAAATGCTCTAAGAAAAAGTGGTAAAAACTTCAAATCATAATAAAGTATCATTTTTTACATAAACAATTTAAAATGAATAGTTTCAGATAATAGTTTTACATAACATTGACCCAGATTATTGACCTTTAACATACGCATTTAATACTGTAAACTTCTCTTAGCACTGCTTTCATTCATCTCACAAATTTTGTTTAGTTGTATTTATTATTTGGTTAAAGATCTTTTTTTGACATTTTTTCATTTGTGAGAGAGACAGGGAGACAGAGTGTGAGCGGGGGAGGGGAAGAGAGAGGAAGTAGACACAGAATCCAAAGCCGGTTCCAGGTTCTGAGCTGTCAGCACAGAATCCAATGTGGGGCTCGAACCAACAAACTGTGAGATCATGACCTGAGCCGAAGTTGGAGGTTTAACCAACTGAGCCACCCAGGTGCCCCTGGTTAAAAATATTTTAAAATTCCTTTTCAGATTTCATCTTTGACCCATGTGTTCTTTAGAAGTGTGCTATTTAATCTCTATGCATTTTTTAATTTTCCATGTATCTTTCTGTTGTTATCGATTTCTAAGTTAATTCCATTGTGGTGTGAGGGCAGACATTGTACAATTTCTTTATTTTGTTTTTTGTTTGTTTGTTTGTTTTCTTCCATGTTTTTACTTAAATTTCAGTTAACATACAGTGTAGTATTAGTTTTAGGCATAGAATTTAGCGATTCATCAGTTACATACAACACCTGGTGCTCATCAAAACAAGTGCATTCTTGGGTTCTGTGTTGGGCATGGAGCCTACTTAAAACACAAACAAACAAACAAACAAACAAACAAACAAAACAAACGCACTTGTTAATCCTCATCACCTATTTAACCCCGCACCCTGCCCACCTCTCCTCTGGTAACTCTCAGTTTGTTCTCTATAGTTAAGAATCTATCTCTTGGTTTTTCTTCTCTTTCATTTGTTTTGTTTCTTAAATTCCACATGTGAGTGAAATCATATGGTAGTTGTCTTTCTCTATGACTATTTCATTTAGCATAATACTCTCTAGCTCCATCCACATCATTGTAAATGCAAATTTTCGTTCTTTTTTATGGCTGAGTAATAGTCCATTGTATGTATATGTGTATATACATCTTCTTTATCCATCATCAGTTGATGGACATTTGGGCTCTTTCATAATTTGGCTATTGTTGGTAATGCTGCTATAAACTTTGGGGTGCATATAACCCTTTGAATTAGTATTTTTTATCGTTTGGGTAAATTCCTAATAGTGTAATTACTGAGTCACAGGGTAGTTATATTTTTAAATTTTGAGGAACCTTCAGACTTGTTTTCCAGAGTGACTGCTCCAGTTTGCATTCCCACCAACAGTGTAAGATGTTCCCCTTTCCCTACATTGTCATTAACGCCTGTTGTTTCCTGTGTTGTTGATTTTAACCATTCTGATTGATGTGAGGTGATATTTCATCATAGTTTTGATCTGTATTTTCTTGACGATGAGAGATGTTGAGCATCTTTTTACGTGTGTGTTGGCCATCTGTATGTCTTTTTTTTTGTTTTTCATTTATGAAGATGTGCTTTATGGTCCAGAATGTGGTCTATTTTTTGAATTTCTATGTGAGTTTGAGAAAAAATATGTAGTCTGCAATTTTCACTACCCACATCTCTCAATTTTCATTGGCCAAAGTGAGTCACAGGGTCATGCTTGAGCTCAGCAGAAAAGGGAAATATAATATTTATATATGAAGGAAATAAATTCTGGTGAATAATATATCCTCAAAATATACCCTCAAAAAAAAGTTGTTTTAATTCCAAAGAGCAAGGAATTTGAGGATATTTTTAAAATTCTTGACTGAAATCTGCCAACAATTTTTTCTCATTCATTTTATGATTAATTTACTAAATAAATATTGATTAATCATTATTCCAACTACCATGCTGAACATAGGGTTATAGACTTAGCCTTTAACTTTTTGGAGCATATAGACATCAACTTGAAATCTTTGCAGCCAAGAGACATAGATGTGGCCACTGCTTCATAACAGAAGTCATATACATAGCACATTACCATTAGTAATCATCAACATACTAATTTGTTAATGTAAGAAATATCAATGGATGATCAATTGGTGAAACTTAAATGTGAAATAAGATATTTACATAGTTTCATATTATATCCTCACAGCATACTTGTTGATTACAAAGAGAAAAATAATAATTTCACATTGGAGAAATATGATCCTTAACCAAATGATCCAAGTTAACATCATAGTAATTGGACAATTAGCATATCATATGCCTTCTGACAGGATGCACTAAAGAAAAACATCACTTCTTTGGTATTACGACAAAATTTTATAATGTGATTATAGCTATGTGGACATATCAAACAAGCCCAAATTGATGTCACTCTTTAAAATGACTGGCTTAGGGGTGTCTGTGTGGCTCACTCAGTTAAGTGTTTGACTCTTGATTTAAGCTCAGGTCATGATCTCATGGTTCATGAGTTTGAGCCCTGCATTGGGCTCTGTACTGACTATGCAGTGCAGAGCCTGTTTGGGATTCTCTCTCTCTCCCTCTCTGTCCCTCTTCCATGTGCTCTCTTTCTCTCAAAATATATGAATAAACTTAAAAAAAATAAAATGACTGGCTTAAAGTCTTAAAACATGAATAGGTTAAAACATCAAAGAGAGATAGAGACACATTCAGAATGTCAGAGAAAGAACCTTCAAAAATCTGCTCCTCAATGAAGTCAATGAGAAGACTGACAAAAATTGTGAAAATCAAACAGTGGGCACCTGGGTGGCTCAGTCGTTTAAGCATCCAACTTCAGACTAAAGGTTATGATCTCACGGTTTGTGAGTTCGATCCCCATGTCAGGCTCTGGGCTGACAGCTATGAGCCTGGAGTCCTCTTCAGATTCTGTGTCTCCCTCTCTCTCTGCCCCTCCTCCACTTGCACTCTGTCTCTTTCTCAAAAATAACTAAACTTTAAAAAATCTTTTTTAAATATAAAAAAAATCTGTTCCTCAATAAAGTCAATGGGAAGACTGACAAAAACTGTGAAAATCAAACAGAATAAAACTCTAAATGCAAAAGGTAAAACTATAAAATTCTGAGCAAAACAAAATAGGTCCTCACAGCCCTGGATCTGGCAACGGGTAATTTGATATGACACCATAAACAAGAGTAGCAAAAGAAAAAAATAAATAAACTTTATCAAAATTAAAAAAACTTTGTGCATCAGAGAGCATAACCAAGAAAGTGAAAAGACAACCATGGGAGAAATATTTGCAAGTCATATCTGATAAAGAACTAGTATCCAAAATATATGAAGAACTCTTTTTTTTTTTAATTTTTTTTCAACGTTTATTTATTTTTGGGACAGAGAGAGACAGAGCATGAACGGGCGAGGGGCAGAGAGAGAGGGAGACACAGAATCGGAAACAGGCTCCAGGCTCCGAGCCATCAGCCCAGAGCCTGACGTGGGGCTCGAACTCACGGACCGCGAGATCGTGACCTGGCTGAAGTCGGACGCTTAACCGACTGCGCCACCCAGGCGCCCCTATGAAGAACTCTTAAATTCAACCATAAAAGTCAACCCAATTAATAACTGGGCAAAGAACTTGAATAGATATTGCTCCAAAGGAGATACACAAATAGACATTCAGCACGTGAAAAGACACTCAATATCATTAGTTAGAAAAATGTAAGTCAAAATCACAAGAAAATACCACTTCACACTAATCATAATTCAGAAAATAAAAGGTGTTGGTAAGAATGTAGAGAAATAAGAAATTCTTTACATAACTGGTGGCAATATAAAATGATGCAGCCACTGTGAAAAACATTTTAATGGTTTCTCATATAGTTACACATCATATACCATCTGATCCAGATATTCCATTCCTATGTATATAAGTAGAATAATTAAAAACATGGACTCAAAAAACTGCATTCACATAAAACACAGTACACAAGTGCACAAGATGATCATAGTAACATATTCATGTTGGCCAAAAGATAGAAAAATCCCAAATGTCCATGAATGGATGAATAGATCAACAGAATATGGTATATACATACAGTGGACTAAGATTCAGTCATAAAAAGGAATGAAGTACTAAAAAAGTCTATGACATGGCACAAAAACAGACACATAGACCAATGGAATAGAATAGAAACCCCAGAACTAGACCCACAAACGTATGGCCAACTCATCTTTGACAAAGCAGGAAAGAACATCCAATGGAAAAAAGACAGCCTCTTTAACAAATGGTGCTGGGAGAACTGGACAGCAACATGCAGAAGGTTGAAACTAGACCACTTTCTCACACCATTCACAAAAATAAACTCAAAATGGATAAAGGACCTAAATGTGAGACAGGAAACCATCAAAACCTTAGAGGAGAAAGCAGGAAAAGACCTCTCTGACCTCAGCCGTAGCAATCTCTTACTCGACACATCCCCAAAGGCAAGGGAATTAAAAGCAAAAGTGAATTACTGGGACCTTATGAAGATAAAAAGCTTCTGCACAGCAAAGGAAACAACCAACAAAACTAAAAGGCAACCAACGGAATGGGAAAAGATATTCGCAAATGACATATCGGACAAAAGGCTAGTATCCAAAATCTATAAAGAGCTCACCAAACTCCACACCCGAAAAACAAATAACCCAGTGAAGAAATGGGCAGAAAACATGAATAGACACTTCTCTAAAGAAGACATCCGGATGGCCAACAGGCACATGAAAAGATGTTCAGCGTCGCTCCTTATCAGGGAAATACAAATCAAAACCACACTCAGGTATCACCTCACGCCAGTCAGAGTGGCCAAAATGAACAAATCAGGAGACTATAGATGCTGGCGAGGATGTGGAGAAACGGGAACCCTCTTGCACTGTTGGTGGGAATGCAAATTGGTGCAGCCGCTCTGGAAAGCAGTGTGGAGGTTCCTCAGAAAATTAAAAATAGACCTACCCTATGACCCAGCAATAGCACTGCTAGGAATTTATCCAAGGGATACAGGAGTACTGATGCATAGGGCCACTTGTACCCCAATGTTCATAGCAGCACTCTCAACAATAGCCAAATTATGGAAAGAGCCTAAATGTCCATCAACTGATGAATAGATAAAGAAATTGTGGTTTATATACACAATGGAGTACTATGTGGCAATGAGAAAAAATGAAATATGGCCATTTGTAGCAACGTGGATGGAACTGGGGAGTGTGATGCTAAGTGAAATAAGCCATATAGAGAAAGACAAATACCATATGGTTTCACTCATATGTGGATCCTGAGAAACTTAACAGGAACCCATGGGGGAGGGGAAGGAAAAAAAAAAACAGGTTAGAGTGGGAGAGAGCCAAAGCATAAGAGACTGTTAAAAACTGAGAACAAACTGAGGGTTGATGGGGAGTGGGAGGGAGGAGAGGGTGGGTGATGGGTATTGAGGAGGGCACCTTTTGGGATGAGCACTGGGTGTTTTATGGAAACCAATTTGTCAATAAATTTCATATATTAAAAAAAAAGTCTATGACATAAACAAACCTTGAAAACACCATGCTACATGAAAGAAACCAGACACAAAGGTCACGTATTGTATCATTCCATTTATATGAAATAGGGAAATCAATATAAACACAATATGGATTAGTGATTGTGGGGGGCTAGAAGTGTGGGAAAATAAGTATTAACTTCTTAGTGGGAAATAATAGCCTGTAGGCACTATGCCATTAGTTGTATGTGATGTTCATGCCAACACATGGTTCCACAAGGCTGCATCCAGCCAGTGACTGAGTAAGGCAACATTACCAGAACCAGACCATTTGTGCTCACTGAAAGATTTTTTACATGAACAAGAACCCACTGACAGAAAAAGTGCCTGGGTATCTAGGAGGAAGGACATTGTAGCAGAGAAACCTTATAAAGGAGGTGCTGTTAATACCCCCCATTGTAGAGATGAGGGAACAGTCTTAGAACATCTGATCACCATGCCCTGTAAGTAAGAAGCAGTTTATGGGAATCTGATGCAAAGCCCATATTGGTTCAATACCCTAAATTGATTACAGGCATACCTCACTTTACTGTGCTTCACTTTATTGCAGTTCACAGGTACTGTGATTTTTGCACACTGAAGGATTGTGGCAATCCAGAGTCAAGCAAGTTTTGCGACATTTTCCCAACAGCATTTCTTCACCTGTTTCTGTGTCACAGAAACAGTTTGGTAATTCTCACGATATTTCAAAATTTTCATTATTATATTTGTCATGGTGATCTGTGGTCAAGGATCTTTGAGGTTACCGTTGTAGTTATTTTGAGGCTCCCCAAACCAAGCTTGTATGAGATGGAAAACTTAATTGATAAATGTTGCATGTGTTCTCACTGCTCCACGGATCTCTCTCCATCTCCTCGGGCCTTCTGATTCCCTGATTCCCTGAGACACATCAATATTGAAATTAGATTAACTAATAATCCTCTGATAACTTTAAAGTGTTCAAGTGAAAGAAAATGTTACAGATCTATTTATATTTTTGTGTGTTTTCTTTATTTAATTTTAAAATCCAACATAGTTAACGTACAGTGTTATATTGGTTTCAGGTGTACAATATAGTGATTCAACAATTCCATACATCACCCAATGCTCATTGGGACAAGTGTGCTCCTTCATCCTTATGACCTATTTTACTTATCCCCCCACCCATTTTTCCTCTGGTTACCATCTCCGGTAACCATCCATTTGTTCTTGATAGTTAAGAGTCTGTTCTTTGGTTTGTCTCTCTCTATCTTTCCTTTGCTCATTTGTTTCGTTTTATATATACCACATATGAGTGAAATCATATGGTGTTTGTTTTTCTCTGACTGATTTATTTTGCTTAGCATTATAGTCTCCAGCTCCATCCGTGCCATTGCAAATGGCAAGATTTCATTCTTTTTTATGGCTGAATTGTATTCCAGTGTGTGTGTGTGTGTGTGTGTGTGTGTGTGTGTGTGTGTGTATCACATCTTATTTATTCATTCATCTATCAATGGAAATTTGGCTATTTTAAATAATGCTGCTGTAGACATAGGGGTGCATGTATCCCTTTGAATTTGTGTTTTTGTGTTTTTGGGGTAAATACCCAGTAGTGCAATTACTGGATCATAGTTCTCTTTTTAATTTTTTTAAAGAAGCCTCCATACTGTTTTCCATGGTGGTTCTTTCAGCTTGCATTTCTACCAACAGTGCACGAGGGTTGATTTCTCTCCACATCTTCACCAACACTTGTTGTTTCTTGAGTTTCTGATTTTAGCCATTCTGACAAGTGTGAGGTGACATCTCATTGTAGTTTTGATTTGCAGTTCTCTGATGATGAGTGTTGTTGAGCATCTTTTCATATGTCTGTTGGCCTTCTGGATGTCTTGTTTGGAGACATATCTTCTGCCCATTTTTTAAATTGAGTTATTTGATTTTTGGGTGTTGAGTTGTAGAAGTTCTTTATATATTTTGGATACTAAGCCTTTATCAGATATGTCATTTGCAAATATCTTCTCCATTCAGTAGGTTTACTTTTAGTTTTATTGATTGTTTCCTTCACTGTGCAGAAACTGTTTACTTTTATGTAGTCCCAATATTTTATTTCTGCTTTTATTTCCCTTGCCTCAGAAGATATATCTAGAAAACTTTTGCTATAAGTAATGTCAGAGAAATTACTGCCTGTGTTCTCTTCTAATATTTTCATGGTTTCAGGTCTCACATTAGGTCCTTAACACATCTTGAATTTATTTTTGTGTATGGTGAAGGAAAGTCCAGTTTCTTTCTTTTGCATGTAGGTGTCCAGTTTTCCGAGTTCCATTTGTTGAAAAGATTATCCTTTTCCCATTGAACATTCTTTCTGGCTTTGTCAAAGATTCATTCACCATATAATTATGGGTTCATTTCTGGGATTTCTTTTCTGTTCTATTGATCTATGTGTTTCTTACTGTGCCAGAACTGTGCTGTTTTGATTACTACAGCTTTGCAATATAATGTGAAGTCTGGAATTGTGAACATATCTCTTACTTTAAACCAAAAGCTAGAAATGATTATGCTTAGTGAAGAAGACATGTTGAAAGCCAAAAGAGGCTGAAAGCTAAGCCTCTCATATAAAGTTAGCTAAATTACAAATGCAAAGGGAAAGATCTTGAAGGAAATTAAAAGTGCTACTCCAGTGAATACACAAATGATAAGAAAGCAAAACAGCCTTATTGCTCATATTTTTTTTAAACTTTTTTTTTAAATTTTTTTTTCAACATTTATCCATTTTTGGGACAGAGAGAGACAGAGCGTGAACAGGGGAGGGGCAGAGAGAGAGGGAGACACAGAATCGGAAACAGGCTCCAGGCTCTGAGCCATCAGCCCAGAGCCCGACGCGGGGCTCGAACTCACGGACCGCGAGATCGTGACCTGGCTGAAGTCGGACGCTTAACCGACTGAGCCACCCAGGCGCCCCCTTATTGCTCATATTTGAAAGAAGTTCTATTATGGATAAAGTGATATCAAACATCATTACATGCTACAGAGAAGTTATTTGTGAAAGGAAGAATCGATCAGTGCAGCAAACTTCAGTGTTGTATTAAGAAATTGGCACAGCCACCCCATCCTTCAGCAACTACCATCCTGATTAGTCAGCAACTATCAATATAAAAGAGTGACCAGGGGCGCCTGGGTGGGTCAGTCGGTTGAGTGACCGGCTTTGGCTCAGGTCATGATCTCGCGGTCTGTGAGTTCAAGCTCCACGTCGGGCTCTGGGCTGACAGCTCGGAGCCTGGAGCCTGCTCCAGATTCTGTGTCTCCCTCTCTCTCTGCCCCTCCCCCACTCATGCTCTGTCTCTCTCTGTCTCAGAAATAAATAAACATTAAACTTTGTTTTTAAAAAAGCATGACCTTCCACCAGCAAAAAAAAAAAAATGATGACTCTGGAAGCTCAGAAGATGGTTAGTATGTTTTAGCATAAAGTATTTTCAAAATAAGATACATATATTTTTTTTTAGGTATAAGGCTATCATATACTTAATAGACTACAGTATAATGTAAACATAACTTTTATATGCACTGGGAAACGAAAAATTCATTTGACTTGCTTTATTGCAACATTTGCTTTTATTGCAGTGGTCTGGAACCAAACCCACAAATTCTCCTAGGTAGGCCTGTACTTCTCACCATTTCAGGCTTCTTGCCAGAAACATTTCTTGATCCATTTCTGAAGAAAAATGGGAGAGGAAAGAAGTAAAGCAAAACTCAGAGTGGCGTGGAAAATAGAATGAAAAGTACAAACTTGGGGGCAAACACAGCATTCTTGTAGTAAGGACTGCCGGGTAATAGAGGAAACAAGCCAGGAAAAATGTAGTCATCATTTCTGTTTTGATCAATGCATCCTTTGCTTGGCACCTGCTCACTCATCAGTGTTAGGTCTTCTCAGACTGTAGACGCTCATCACCCCATGCAGATACTCATCAGAACCACCTTCTTCCTTCTAACTTCTACTTCCAAACATCACTGTCAGACCACTTTCTATATGATCTTTCATTTATCTATTGAAATCAATGTCTGAACAGCTTGTAAGATCCTAGAGGGCAGGCCCTGGGCTGTTGTGAATAGAATCTAAAACTCTACCACAATCTGTACAGACAGACAAACATTTTATATGCATATGCAAATACATAATTACAAATGTAAGTTATATGGATTGTTTTAAAACAATGTCATATACATTGTTCCATTTATCATTGTTACCCAGCATACCTCCAATACTATTTTGTTCTGTTTCCTAAACCCTACACCTTCATTCATAGGATATTAGAAATCCTGACCTTGCAAACATTCAACAATTTAATTATTTCAAAACTTTGTTTATGGTTTTATCTTGGCTTTGAACACCCCACCAGTCTTCTTCAAATTTTATATTTCCACTTATCCTCCAAACTCAGACCTCTAAATCTTTTCTTATCTTCCTCAACCATAATAGTTCAGTCCCCTTCTCCAGAATATCCACATTACTTTTGTTTTATATTGATTATGGTAACTAACACACTGACTTCCATTGAAGTTACTGCTTTGCCAAATCTTTGTCCTCAGTTTTCTTATTTATTCAACAAATACTATATGACATTTCTTGAGGGCGGTGACTTTAATTTTCCCTAGTTATGTGATTCTTTTCAGCTTTTAGCTCCATGAAACTATGAACTCTTTTTTTTAACCTTTTTACTACTACTACTTGACACATTAAAATATTAATTAGAATAACAATATCTGAGATGTTTTAGCAATCTTATTTCAATATATTCTTAAGAAATATTTGGAGCGATTATTACTAAATTTACTTTATAGGAAAAAAGAGAAGTTCCAGGGTGGATTAATACATCTAAACCCATGCAAGAATTACGTCTCAGATCTGGGATTTGAATCCAGTTATGTTTGAAAGGAAATTTTCTATTTTTAACCATTTTGTGCACGGTCTCCCAAAAGCAAGTACTCAGAAAGTGGGGAATTTAACTGAATGTTGACCATTTGATAAACGATAATTTGCTATTAAAGAATTTCATGAATTATGATGAATAAAATACTACTTCTGGTGCTAATGATGGTAGAGGAAATATTCAATTCCATCTAAATTTATTAAGATTTATTACATAGTCAACCTTTAAAACCAAAGCACTTTTTATAAACTAGATATAGTATATTATTATTACTTCTTGACTTTGGAATCACTTTAAGACAATATTCTAAATATTCACTTGGAAATGAGAAGACAAAAAGATAATAATGAAGAAATTGGGGAACAGTAAGTTAAATTGTTAGAAAATAGGTTATACAAGCCATACAAAGACCTCATCAAAAGGCAGAGAAACCACTCAAGGATTACATTAAGTAATAGGGTTAAGAAGAATATGGTCTGAAAAAATTGAGTATCTTCTAATAACTGTAAGTACATGAGTTTCTAAAATGCCATACATAATATCCATGAAATTATGTTGCATAATGTAATAACACGTTATGCTACCATTAACGCATTATAACTATGTCATTTGGAAGGCTAATTTTTTTTGTGTAAAACCACTTAACTACATAAAATTGAAAATAATGATTATTGTAACTACTTTCACTTTTCATCTTTAGAAGTTCAGGATTAAATACTCCATACGCAGTTATTTTATGGTGATGTGTATTTTTATGGAGTGGTCATAGAGTATTCTAAGTAATAATTGTCTTAAAATTCCCAAATACATAAATCATAAGATCTTTTTACATATTATCATTATGAAGAGTCAAGGTAAGTCACCTAACACCTACTTAACAATGCATATAGAGTTGAACATAAAATTTGGATAAAATCTAAAAAGAAAACTACAAGTTTTAAGAAGAGGAAGGGAGGTAAAATTTTATGGGCTAAACACTGTATTTTATATACAGGATTTATTCCCAATCCATGTAAAATAGGATATTATTTTCTCCAGTTTTTAAATTTTCTCCATTTTTAGGAATAAGAAGAATGAGGCTCAGAAAGGTAAAAGTCTTTTCAATATCACAGAACTAATATGTAGCCAAGAGAAGTTTCCCAAATATCATGTAACATGTATTCATCCAGTTAACTTTACTTGAACATTTATTAGATATCAAACATGGCTCTAGATGTTGAAAATTATAAAGATGTTTAAGATATGGTTTCTACCCTTAAGGATCTCACCACATAGTGAAGAGGCACAGATAAATAAACATATGCTGTAATGATAAATAGTGTAAAGGATCTATTTGTAAGACACTATAAAAGTTGAATCTATGAAGTGTTCCTGTAATTGGATATCATGACGAGGAGAACAATAGATTATGTAGAATAAGAAAAGAAAGAACTGCGTTTTCATTTAAAGTTTGTCTGCCATTTTTCCTCATCTCCCTTCTAATTTATGGCTATTTAGGTTTGAATAGACAATAAAAACTACTCTTTGTTAGCAAAGAACCTTGAGAGTGTGACTGATAAATACTACATAATACATTTCACATTCAAAAGGCTAACAAATTAGGATTTTTTTAAAATCCCAATTGTCTGCCTTAAAGAATAGGTAAAGACAATGTAAAGGCTGGCAGTAGAGTTTTCAGATGGAGATTAAGTAGAATAAAGCTTAAATATGATTTAGTTTGATAAATACTCTTACTCTGGTTATCATATTCATCTCCCCAAATCTCAAACTCCAAGATTTCCTATATCTTTTGTGTTAGGACTTTATTTTTCCTGAGTAAAATCATTGATTATCCTTATGTTTATGATATGAATGCATTACAGATGGCATATTTAAGCTTATAATATTTATTATATTACCAGCTACATTATAAATGTTTAAAATTATTTGTTAATATATTCTTTTCATTGATTTATGATTAGGATTCTTTATTCTTTCATTTTCCTCTATCATATTTGTCATTACTTTCTTGTTTTCTTATAGTCTGAACATATATCAACCCAATCTATTTTTCCTTTTATTATTTCTTTCTTTCTTCTTTTTCTCTTTCTTTATTTTTTGCATCAGGGTTGGCAACATTTCCCAATTATTATCAGCTGCAAATTTAATTAACATGCTGTTTATTTCTTCTTCCAGATAATTAATAAAGTTGTTAGAGAAAACTTGGATGAACACCAAACACCCCACCAGACAGCTCCCCTAAGTCGGATGCTCTGCCATTTATAATTACCTTTTCTTATGGTCCTTAAGCAAATTTTCAGTGCTCATTCCAGAGCCAATTTAAATTAATTTGGAGGGAACTACTTTAAGAAATACACCAACTGTTTCATAAGTCCTTTCTTAGAACTTTGATTCTGTAAAATATTTATACTTTATTACTCATGCCAAAACCATCTTAATGAAATTGAACATTTAAGCACAAGGAGAGCAAAGTCTGAAAGTTCTCAATGAGAGAGCGTGGTCTCAATAAACATTTAAGACAAAGCTCTAATTGCATTATTTATGACTTAAATGAGAACATGAAAGAGGCATTTACTTTTCACCTTTTGTGCCACTGATTTCCCATTTCACTTAATGAAATTACTAGCTGATTTCAACTTTTATTAATCATTTTTGGCATTTAATATATCTATAGTAATACATTGAAAAGTCATTAACTTTTTGCCAAAGTTGAAGAAGAGTATTTCAAGAAAGCTTTACATTAATATCATTTCAACAGCTCCCAAGTGTAAAATTTTAGCACTAAACCAGGGTTATTCTCATAATTTTAAACTTATGTAAGTCAACACATCCAAATTTAAATATATTTCTTAGGTTTTTACATTATGTGTTAATACATAAGTATATTATTATTGTACATGTTACCATCCTTGATTCCTATAATCATGGAATTTTAAAGCTAAGAGGTATGCAAAATAATAATACAATTCTCTTGTTTCATAGGTGAAAAAAAGATACTGAACTTAGAAATGATAACTAGCCCGGGTTGATCAATCTGGTACTGTGATCATAGAACCATTCTCTCTGAACCAAAACTTTAGAGAGTCAGATCTCTTAGATATCTAAAAGTTTTCATTTTCTGAACATGTTGATTGTGGCAGCAATCCAGAAGAAAATTCTGTATGTACCGTGTGGATTAAGTAATCAACTTACATATTTTCCAGAAGCCAAAGAGACATCACAATCAGAAGATAACATTGTAAATAAGGGGCAGTAATATAATTAGATTGTTATAACACTACAAATCTATAGTACATGGAGGTATAGAATGCCTGCTCAATTACTGGAAATAGACAGATATGCCAATGGTCATTTGTCATTGTTAAGTTCAAGCTAAGTGTACTTATTAAAAGAGGAAAAGTTCCAGGAACTCAAGAAGCAGGGCCGATAAAGAATCTTAATAGCCAATAATTCCTTCTTGTGTCTAATCACAATAGGCAACCAAACATAATTTAGAAGTTTTAGTTAAGTCTTCTCTTGTCTTAACACACTAAGCAGTTATAGTTACTTAAATATCCATAATAGACTAAAAGATTTTCAAAGGAAATAGCTTTGATTTTCTATTATTAAATTTAACACACTATGTTTAAAACACATCTATTCTGGGGCGCCTGGGTGGCTCAGTCGGTTAAGGGTCCGACTTCTGCTCAGGTCACGATCTCGCGGTCCGCGAGTTCGATCCCCGCGTGGGGCTCTGGGCTGATGGCTCAGAGCCTGGAGCCTGCTTCCGATTCTGTGTCTCCCTCTCTCTCTGCCCCTCCCCCGTTCATGCTGTGTCTCTCTCTGTCTCAAAAATAAATAAACGTTAAAAAAAATTAAAAAAAAATAAAACACATCTATTCCTTCATTTTCCCACATGAGAGCCCAATGTCATACATTTAAATGAACTACATAAGACTTTGATATTAGACAGTTTTCCTTAAGTGTGAGAATCACTTGCCAAACTCTTCCCCTTCATCCCACCTTTCCCAAGAAAATCAATACCAAGAAGGTATTGATTTTGAGATCATAAGATGTGTTATAGATAATTTTCACTTGCAGCTGTATCCTGGAATATGCATATAATATTAGCCACAAAGCTGGTAATTCAAACTGTGTTCCTCACAATTACTTAATACCATACCAGAGATCTATTTTTTTAAGTGAGAAATCTTCCCAAAAGTCAGAATTTAAATTGTTTTTGACGAAGTTATTAAGATGCAAACCAACCATAGGATTCAAGACAGAGAGCTAAGCACACACTGTAATTTCTTTCATTAAGACTCATTGAAATGAATATAAAGTAGTACAGAGATGAAAAACTACTTTAAAATTCTGAGGTATAAGCTACAGAAAAAAAGGAGGACAAGAAGATCAGAGGACTAATCATTTTGCATAATTTCTTAAAAGTGAAAGCATACTGGGGCGCCTGGGTGACTCAGTCAGTTAAGGGTCCGATTTCAGCTCAGGTCACGATCTCCCAGTCCGTGAGTTCGAGCCCCGCGTCGGGCTCTGGGCTGATGGCTCAGAGCCTGGAGTCTGTTTCCGGTTCTGTGTCTCCCTCTCTCTCTGCCCCTCCCCCATTCATGCTCTGTCTCTCTCTGTCTCAAAAATAAATAAATGTTAAAAAAATAAAAAAAAAAAGTGAAAGCATACAGAATCAAACCTATGATAAAGAAGGTCCAGCTAATTCATAAATATTATTCAAATCTATCTACTATCTATCTATCTATCTATCCATCCATCCATCTATCTATCATCTCTCTGTATACATCCTAGAATAGAATATTGATTTTCCAGGGTAGAACTTTTTAGAATTGATAGGTAGAATGCAGTGTGCTGTGGCAAGTGGTTTGTCTGCTACACCAAAAAGAAGTCTTCCAGTTATTAACAAGCTATCCACTCACATAGGTTTTGTGGTCAGTACTCTTAAGTCAGGTGAAGGGCCAGTAGTAGTAAGAGAAGCCCACATCAACTATCTATATTAATCAAATTAGTTCTCCACTCATAAATGAAAAATAATCATTAAAGAATCATAAGACCTAGGAATTATCAATAGTTTAAAAGAAGAAGACTGAGATAAAGAAATAGAAATACTAGGATCAGTAGGAGCAGAGAAAATGGAAAGAAAAGGATGTTAAAAGAATTCCAAAGGTACCTCTCGAAGAGCATTGAGATAACATTACATCATTATACAAGAAACTGCTTCTATGGAAGAGGAACAGAGAAGAGGAAATAGTTCTGAAATTGAACTGCTGGCTGAAATAATAATAATAATAATAATAATAATAATAATAATAGTAATAATAATAAATTTACTAAATTTACTGAAAAATTCTCTGAACATAGAATAAAACATCAAAAAGATTGAACACTTAAACAAAAAAGATTGAATACTAGAACAAAAAATAAAAAGTCACATAAAATAAATCTAGAAGGGCAAATGTTCTTCAACAGAATTTAATTAATTTATTAGCTAACTATATATATTGAGTGCTTACTATGTACTACATATTGTCCTCATGGACTTTGTCATGGTAATGAATGAGAATCTTTGCCTTCATGGAGTAACTAAGACTCAAGGCATTCTAAAAATAAAAAAAAAAAAAACTATATACAGGAGAACAGAAGAAATATGTAACCAATAGAAAAATGTTTTCCAGAGCTTCTCAATGTATAGGGAAAGTAATTTTGAATTGAAAATTCTATACCCAACCTGGTGAGTGAAGTGGTATGCAGAAAAAAGCTTAACAAACAGTACTCAAAATAAATAAATAAATGAATAAATAAATAAGCCCCAAACTTAACAACCAGTACTGTAAATAAATAAATAAATACATAAATACATAAATACATAAGCCAAACGCTCCTATCATGGGAAATTTCAAGCTACCAAAGTGAAGTCACAGGGTTGGGAAGAGATGCTAAACAGTCAGCATTTGTGAGCTGGTATGAGTCAATTCTGGCATACCACTGGGGGCGCAGTAAAATAAACAACACTTTTTTGGAAATGCAAGTTCCCAGAAATTTACTACTCATCCACTCTTTAAAAAAATATTCCTAGACAATGAAAATGAAATTTAAGAAAGAGGAAGATATGAGATCTAAATATATTTATATTGGTCTTATCTAGGAGTGCTTTCAGTCCCTTTAGAAGTGTCTTCAAATTTCACCACTCATCTGGTAGTGCAAAGAGTATATATTTCTATTTTTTAAAATTTTTTGAGTTTATTTATTTACTTTGAAATAGAGAGAAACAGAACACATGAGTGGGGGAGGGACAGAGAGAGAGGGAGAGAGAGAGAACCCCAAGTAGGCTCCGTGCTATCAATGCAGAGCCCGATGTGGGGCTCAAACTCACAAAACGTGAGATCATGACCTGAGCTGAAGTCAAGAGTCTGATGCTTAACCAACTGAGACACCCAGGCGCCCCTATATTTCTATTTTCAATGTTAATGGTAAAACCATAGGATTAAAAACTCTTGCTATCCAGGAAAGTCATAGCTCCAAAGTTTGGGGGTATAAGAAAATAAAACATGTTTGACTTTGACATTTAGCTTACCCTCTCTAAAAAAAATAGATTTAGCTCAAAAAACTGTACCAGCTTCTTTATGGAACCAATATTTACTGTATTCTGTACTCTATAGTACTCCCTATTATTTTAATAATAACAATATTTCAAAAACTATTCATTACCAGATCTCAGAATTCAGTATATATGAAGTATAGAAAACTAAATTACACTATATAAGTATACATAAAATATATTTTTTGTTGTACTATACTATATATATATATATATATATAAATCATGAAATAAATGTACAACTGGCGACATCATACTCATGGCAGAGCTAACAAAAATTGGGAGGGGTTAGAGAAACAATGATGGAGAATGAGATGGAGTGCTAATGTCTTCTTATGCATAGGGGAGTTATATATAACATCAAAAAGCTATGGATCAAGAAGTAAAAGTTTAAGTTTTTATGGTGTAATCTATATAACTAAAAAGAAAAATATTTCACAAACTTTGGAGTTTAAGAAAAAGATAATTTAGCAAGCTAAATTCCTTACCTTTCTTAATGAGAAGATAGTAGAAGTCATTTTTTGTTGATAGATAACTGGAAAGTTTAGTATTTAGTTTTATGGAAGAAAACAGCCGGAGTTAATAGGAAACTCACTTTTATGTGAGTTTAATTTCATGTCTTTTTGTACTTTCAAATATTTCTTTTTGATGTGTAGATACATACATAGGAGACACATTTTCAGGGCAAATAAAAGCTACATGGACAAGATGGCAGCCAGTCTCGTGGAATTTTCTACTCATTAGCAGCAGTATCCTATGCTGATGGTTCACTGCATTGTTCCTTTGCAGAATATTACCAATTTCAGCATGTACATTTTGTTGTCTGCATCATGCTGCTTGACAGTTTCAAAAATATTCCATATGCTCAAAATAGCTTGTGTATGGTATATAGAAAGTACATAGTAAAAAAACAGATCAAACAATTGATTTCCCCATTTATTTTTTTTTTAATTTTTTTTTCAACATTTATTTATTTTTGGGACAGAGAGAGACAGAGCATGAACAGGGGAAGGGCAGAGAGAGAGAGGGAGACACAGAATCGGAAACAGGCTCCAGGCTCTGAGCCATCAGCCCAGAGCCCGACGCGGGGCTCGAACCCACGGACCGCGAGATCATGACCTGGCTGAAGTCGGACGCTCAACCGACTGCGCCACCCAGGCGCCCCGATTTCCCCATTTATTAATACTGTATAAAATATTTCTAAAACACAAGCTTCCTACTTTATGTTATCCTGGACACACACACACACACACACACACACACACACACACATTGAGTTTGTTTAAAATAATAGCCCATAACTTGTACCAGGAGTTATACCCAAGAAAACAAAGGAAATAAATTGTGTTTTATTTTGATATATGCTGCTTCATTATTTAACCATTTGGAATTTAGGTTACATGATTTAAAAGGAAGAACAAAACATAAGTATTTGGAATCATAGACAAAAAAGAGTTGGAAAAACACAAGTTGAATATTCAACCTCTAGAGTGTGGTCAAAAATGAGCACAATGAAACAATTACACATCATATAAGTCTGACTTAGTTTTAGAGTTAAACGTTACACGTCATGCTGTTTTTGAAAAAAACAACTTTCGGGGCGCCTGGATGGCGCAGTCGGTTAAGCGTCCGACTTCAGCCGGGTCACGATCTCGCGGTCTGTGAGTTCCAGCCCCGCGTCGGGCTCTGGGCTGATGGCTCAGAGCCTGGAGCCTGCTTCCGATTCTGTGTCTCCCTCTCTCTCTGCCCCTCCCCCGTTCATGCTCTGTCTCTCTCTGTCCCAAAATAAATAAACATTGAAAAAAAAATGAAAAAAACAACTTTTAACTTTCTTAAAAAACACTTGATGCATTCAGATAAATTGTATTATCAGGAGTTCAGGAAACTAGGTAAAGAAGATGGCCTTGGGCTAACTACATACACTAAGATATCGAATTGGTCCTTTCACATAATTACTGTTATGCTTAACTTTCAGATATCTCCTCTACAAACCTCTAAGTTCCCAGGAAACAAGCAATGACATCTTATTCATTTTCTAAGAACCTCAATAACTAGCAGATATGTACACAAAATACAGTTAATAAATATTTATTAAATAATAATTGAGTTCCACACTATGTTGGGTCATATAGGAAATATAAAAGAAAATTAAACCATTTCCAGAACTTGATACAAATTAGAAAAAAGAGAAATCACATTACATATATTATAAAATTAGAAAATATTTCTAAGAAAAGAATAGAATATGAGTAAGAATGGCCAGGTATATCTCAGGCTATATTTCAGTATAATAAGAAATTTATATTAGAGAAAAATAATCATCAAATGTGTTACTCTGTTAAGATTTTGTGGAAGAGGGGGACTAGCCTATATCTTACAGGTGAGCAGAATTGGTTGTGAACGTGTGGGACTGGGGGAAAACCTCATAGAAAAGCCCTCAAGGCAGGAAAAAGTGTATGTGATTGGCTGGGGAGGTGGTTCCATGTCAAGAAACAATGAGAAATCATTTTTAAGACAAAGTTTGTGGATTTTCTATTTTTTTTTCCTTATTAAATACAAGGACTCATTTTCTGCAGACTCAGCATTGCATGGATTCTCATGAAACACAGGACGTAACTTGGTTATAAAACCAAATTGTTGTTGGTCTGTGGAACGATGTGTGCTTACCTGGGAGGTATTGCAGCAAAATCACATACTGTGTCTTCAATATTTATAACATCTAAACAACATGTTCGTAAGTATACATTTTCTTTGTTCACTTTGAATTATTAAAGTCACCTCAAATTTCAGAAGAATAACTTTTAAGATGTTTATTCCAGAAAGGAAGTACATGTTAATGTTTAAAGCTTAGGCTGTTGATCAAAATTCCAGCCACTGACTATGTGACCTATGGCAAATAAATTATTTGTGCCTCAGTTTCTAATCTAGAAAATAAGAATAATAGTATTCAATTCAAGGGGTGTAGTGAGGTTTAAATGAGTTAATTAGGGTAAAGTACTTAGAACCCTACCTGCCATACTGTATAAGCAAATCATAAGAATAAGCTATTTTAATATTTATTTTAAAATAATAATTGTACACAGATAACAAACTATTAGATAGACATTGAAAAATAACTGTCCCATCTCTGAATTGCTTCTCCCAGAGCCAACATTGTTTGAAAATCCACAGGTATCTGTAGTCCTATCCAGGAACCAAGTAGCTCTTTCCACTTTTCCAGTTTTCTTTTTTATGTCCTTCAGAACGTGTTACAATATTATACATATAGGTCTTGCACAGTTCTTTTTAGGTTTTATTCTCGGTATTATGTCTTGTTGTAAATATGAAAAAAGACAACTTAGTCATTATTTTCTAATCCAATATATCCTCAGTATGTGAGAAATCTATAGACTTCTATATACCAATTTTATGACCAGCCAATGTACTGAATTCTCCTAATGCTTGTGACCATGTTCAATTATTCAGTGTTATTTTTATGTTTGATATGATTGCTTTAGCCTCAACTAAAATTCTATTCAGACACCTGTCTTCCTAATCATCTCCACCCCATCCCGTGGCTGTTCAGAATGGCGGTCTCCAAAGTGGATAAGCCATTCTATTAGGATATAGAAAAACATCAAGTCTTGTAATGAAATTTATTTTCATCTAATAAACCAAAGGAAATTATGCTTTTCTAAAGATCAACACTGGTCCAAAGAGAGGGGTTTATTCCTATGCATTCCATCCTGGGGAAAGAATGAGGTTCCATAATGTAGTTGAAAGAGATGGCCTCACACCGCTGTTTGCCTTCAGTGTATTATAACAAATCACAACTTTCATACTGTAAGATTTTTTTAAAAAATGGAGTTTATTCTCATATAAACCATCCATTTAAAAGGTAGAATCTTTATAGTAATTTTGAATGACATGAAGAATGCCATGAAAATGTTCACTGGTTATCTTATGAAAAAGCTCCTAGAAAAAATGTACTATATGTCTTTATTTTATAAAAGAGGTAAGTATTCCAAATTCATTGATGATGACAAGTGGCTCCAATGGTGTGATAATTAGCTGACTTTTTTCCCCCAAAAGAATAAAAACCACTCATTTTATCTCTTTTTTTAAAAAATGTGTATTTATTTATTTGAGCGAGAGTGCAATTGTGGGAGGGGCAGTGAGAAAGAGAAAGAGAATCCCAAGCAGGCTCTGGGCTGCCAGCGCAGAGCTGGATGTAGGGAGCCCCAATCATGAGATCATGAGATCATGACCTGAGAGTCATGAAATCAAGAGTTGGACACTTAACCAACTGAGCCAGCCAGGTGCCCATAATTACATCTTTTAAAATAAAGATGTTTTAATTTAAAAAATCTTCATTTTTATGAAAATATATAAAAAAATAAATTTTGAAAATAGGTATTTGGAGATAATATGTAATTTTGGGATTTTGTGGCCAAAGTGATATATCCTTTCTAAAGATGCATCTTTTTCCACTTGAAAAGAAAATAATCTTAAGAAGAAAATTTGCTAACATGTTTTGAAATTTCCTAAAGCATTTCAGCAATATTGAAGCTATTCATTAAAAATATTAAAGTATGGGGCACCTGGGTGCCTCGGTCAGTTAAGTATCTGACTTAGGCTCAGGTCATGATCTCATGATCTCATGGTTTGTGAATTCAAGCCCACATCGGGCTCTGTGCTGACAGTGCGGAGCCTGCCTGGGATTCTCTCTCCCTCTCTCTGTCCTTCCCTGCCTTGTTCTCTCTCTCTCTCTCTCTCTCTCTCTCTCTCTCTCTCTCTCTCAAAACAAATAACTAAACTTAAAACAATATGTTAAAAGGCTACTCAATCCAACTAAATGCAAAAGGAATGGTCATCAAACAGATGGAAATTTATTATCAACATTTAAATTAAAATATTGGTGTATTTTGGGATGGAATTTGAAAATCAGTATAACGATTTCATAAAAGCATTTCTTTTATAATAACTTTGTGAGGTATTATTTCCAGCTATAGTAACAATTAAAACCAAGTATCAAAATAAACTGAATCTAGGGCCAGTTTTTGGATTTAGTTTAAACTAAGACTTTAAACAAGATTTCCAAAAATAAGGAATCATATCCAGTTATGTAAAATTCACTAAAATATTATAATCAATACCATTACTAGAAGCAAAGTATGTTTTTCCCTGTGAATAAATAAGACATTAATATATTTTCTTCATTTTCTCTCATCCTTAGTATCCTCTTTATGTGTATCTTAGAATATTTTCTGAGTAGAGTAGATACACACACATATATAGATAGATAGATAGATAGATAGATAGATATAGATATAGATATATAAAATTTATCTATAAATGCAAATATATTAAGGATGCTTGGCCAAATGGTTTTACTGATAGAAGTGGGAAAAATAAAAATTCAAACTGAGTGGAAGGCACCAGTCAGTGTGATTATATATATATATATGTATATATATATATATATATATACATATATATATATATGTATTTAATGGGACCCTAGTGGCTCAAGAGTGAAAGTCTCTTTCCAAGGACCTAACTTACTGTCAGGAAATCCCCTTGCTTAGAGAAGAATACAGCTTATCTATTGATAGGTTAAGATAACATTGTGCTTTACTTGCTTTTCTCCAAAAGCTCAGATTCTGAAGAAAATAAAGAGAAAAGAAGGGAGGTCTTCTTACAGTTTTGGTTTGATAATTCATTTGTTAGACATTTATTTAGGTTCTGAAATATTTGGCCACTGAGTGGCACAGAATATTTTAAGTCAGATTGATCTAAAATAAGAAAATTTAAAGAAAATTAGATATTTAAAATTTGGATATATTTTGACAAATGACTGACAATAAAAAAAAAAAACAACAACTTGATGCTAAAACAAAATTTTACGTATGAAATGTAGAGTTCCAAAGGACAATGACAATATTATATCCGCCGTGCCCCTGGGTATCTCAGCAAGAGATATAGATACAGAACATTCCATATATTTCAAGATCACTTCTTAATAAGAAAATAATATATTAGTTAAGAATTTATTTTTCTATTAGGTGTGAATATACAAGGACAGAATTCCACAAACAGCATGATAAAGAGAGACATTTTATTCAATGTTCTATCACTACAGATAGTAAAATTCTCAAAAGATAACTTTTAACAGTAGCAGGTTATATTCATGATGAGCATGTCATTTATGTTGGTGAGCTTAACTATATTTTTCTCTTTCCTCTTAGATTCTAAGTTTCCTGAGAGTAAGAAGGTGATTTTTGCATGTTAGGTAGCTCTCTACGGAGTTGAGATTTACTCAAAAACCTTAATTGATTAACCCCTAATTTTGCTTTTACTCTTGTGGCAACTTGTTTATCAAATAAAGAAATAAAAAAAAATGTACTTTGGAGTACCAAGTTTGAGAAGATAAGGATTTCTTGGTGACAAAGTTCCAGATCAGGCCTGTTATAATACAACTGTTACCTCAAACATTTATTATATTATTTATATTTTTTGTTTTTCTTCACTCTTTTTTTAAGAAGTATTTATGTCCAGCCCCCTTTTATGAGAATTCAGAACTTTCCTAACAGGAAACTCCAACTCGCTCCCCGCATTGTCAGAAACGGGTTCAGAATTCAAGCTCTCTTCTTGCACCATATCCAAATAGCAAGAAGGGTTCAGGGGCTGATATGCAGGTAGATGCTCCCCTGATTTGCTCTGTGCTAGTTGTGAAGTTAGGCTAATACCTATCTCACGGGGGTATCCAGAGGATTAAAAAAATAGATTTCTATAAAGCTCTTTGGAGATGCTTGGATAAAAGGGGCCGCCGAGGCACACGACGTTCTTATCTCCCCAGTTGCCACGGAGCTTGCAATTTCCCATGGCATGTTGTATCAACCTGAGAAAAAGCAAGGGTGAGCTGTGGAAAATAGGAACATTGGCAACTGGAAGGGACAGATAGCACTAGCCCATCTGAACTGCATGGGCTGCCTCCTGGGATGCTAGAAGATAGTCAGGATTGTAATTAATGGACAGGGATGTTGATCCTCTTTCTGGGATAACTGTGGCATTGCAAATTGGTGAAATTACACAGTGTGTATTCTGTAATTTTGTTTGACTAAAAAAAAAAAATTAACTAGTAAAATAGCCTCTAGGAAAACTCAAAGGAAGCATAGCATCAAAACCTGTAATGTGAACAGCTTAGCATTGAACTTGAAAGGTATCCTGCAGTTAACTATTTCATTTATGGGCCAGGAATTTCTACAAACCAAGTTAAGTAAGCGTTCTTTATAAAGATCTTGCTGGGTTTTGCTATGGATAAAGATGTTGAACAGGCATTGCTAGAGAGAGAAAAGTCTTTAAGTTATGCTATATATTGTTTTAAGTGTCAAAATACATGCCATATTTTGAATCCCTTTAATTCAAATAAGCCATGTTTTGGCTTTTAAAAAGCTATTGATTTCATTTGCCTCATTTTATAAATATCACCTCTGAAAAGCACATATTTCTCTCTCCTACAGAAAAATTAATTAGGTATTCCATATTGCTATTATATGACATGATGACATTAATTTCTCATATATATGTGGGTGGGGGAGGAAGACGATAGAAAGAATAATTCTTATTTTTTTCTCTGATGGTGCTAGAAATCACTGAAGGAAAGTAAAATGCAGGGGCTAAATAAAAATATGGGGGTAGAGAGGGAAAATCAATAAATATCTAAATTATTTAAAGAAAAGCTACTACCGGGTGTCTTACTGTCATGCATCATACCCTGGATCTGAAAGCAGACAGGTGAATTGTCTCCAGCCTGCATTGGTTTGGACACTCTCTCCAGCATGCTCATTAGCAGCTCCAAGTCTAGGCTCCCTGTTAGTAGAAAGGCAGGGATCACAGCAGGGAAGTTATATCTCAGGCTTCTCACATTCCTGCTCTATCTTAGCAAAGCTTTACAAAGCCTTTTCTGGCAGCTCATTAGTAGGTGCACTGATGCATAAGAGACAGTCATTAGAAGTGTTTTTCAACATTGGCTTTTGATCAGGTGACTAGTAGCATCGTGGAGACATTTACTTACATTGTTTTCCATAAGAGATTCTGTTGCTATATTGAGAATGACATACATAAAAATGTTGAAAACTAGCTTGACCTTTCTATGACAAAAGGGGAGAAGAAAAAGAAACTCCATTAGTTCCCTGAATCTTGCCTTTATACTGTCAACTATGACGTAATAGATGCGTGGACAGCTCCCTCAGTAACTGCTGTCTTGTAGCTTTAATAATCTAAGCCAAGTTCAAATCTACCATTTGATTTAGGGTTATGACAAGGGGACACTAGTGTGAGCAAATACAAATAAAATATCACAAGCTTTATAGAGTCTTTTTGAACGCTAGGCATTTGTTTTTTCACCACAAAAGCTGACTTTCCAAATAAGGGCAAAATCCACCATACGCAGCCTAATACAGCTTTGTAAAAAAAGTTAGCAGACAAAATTCAGATGGCTGATTAGTCTCTAAAGAGAGCTTCCATTGTAAAAATTTGTTAAGGCTCCAGGAACCATTTTTCATAAGTAAAAGGATAAGACACCACACATGGAGAAAGTGTATATGGTCAAGTGAGCCCCCCCCCTTACAAAATAAGACTGAATTTGCCATTCCTTTAAGAGTGCTCTGTTTATAAAATAAAGCAGGCTATCATGGGTAATTGTACTTTTGCTCATACATTTTCCTTTCATTGATGATTATCTTTTACCATCAATATTGTCTTCCCTTTTCCCCCAAACACCGATTTTGTCAGGCCTTTATTTGGTGACAATTTTTATTTCATCAGCTCACAGAGTACACTTTTGGCCTTTGGTTCCTTATGAACAGAAGAAAATCATGGTAAGTACATACCCCGACATGTAACTCAAAAGGAGGAGAAGCTTTCTTTGTCAAACTTTACTGAAACAAAGTGCATCAGCTTAATCAGGTCTGTTCTTGGCAATGTAGGAACATGACATGCCAATTACATAAACTTTCAAGTAAGTGAAGACTCCTGCTGACTAATTCAGTGTTGATTGTTTTCCGCTACTTGGCTTTGACTGCTTGTTAAGACTTAAGGGAAAAAAAAAGAGAGAGAGAGAGGGGATGGGAGAGAGGGTAAAAATCGTAGGAATTCTCTCCTTCCGTCAAACATTCTTATGATTGCCAGCAATTAGTTAAGCTTCTTGGCGGTAAAATGACAAGATGGAACTTGACCAAATACAATGTGTGGAACTCACAGGCATCTGCCCCAGCTGAAAGACATTACAATGTTTGTTAACCTTACGGGTCATTCCTGATTCACTTCTGCAGACAGAAAACAAGATTTATATAACACAGATCAATACTGCCCTAAGACTTTCACCATTGAGGATGCTGGATTGAGGCACTTCTCTTTATCAGTTTACCATGACACTAATGTATTTTGCCTGTTTTGCCTGGGCAGTGATGAATCTGTTGGCAAGAGAAAACAAATAAGTTTTGTTGTTGAGAGACATGTTGTCCATGATTTGTCTCAGCAGACATGCCAGCTTGCTGGCCAATTCATTTCCTATTTAATTTAAGTGGCGTATCTGTCTTCCCCTTTCAGGTATGTCTTTTGTCTACTGCACAACCACACTGACGGTGCGCTCAGAGAGTTTGTAGTAGATCTCTGCAAGTAGATTGACACAGCAGAGCCAGGAACCCAATCTATAATTTTCAGAAGAATCTCTCTGAAATATAGAGCCACCATCTAATCTGGCGTCTGGCGTGAAACCTACCATCTTACTCCGTGTCTGGCATGAAAGAATATTTTAGCACCGTTTTACCAATAGTTCATGAATCTGATGGTTCTTCCAAATTGTAAATACATGGCAAGTATTCTTTTAAAAATCATAGTTTAAGGGGCACCTGGGTGGCTCAGTCCGTTAAGTGTCCCTCTTTGGCTCAGGTCATCATCTCATGGTTTGTGAGTTTGAGCCCCTTGTTGGGCTCTGTGCTGACGGCTCGGAGCCGGGAGCCTGCTTCGGATTCTGTGTCTCCCTCTCTCTCTGACCCTCCCCCATTCATGCTCTGTCTCTCTCTCTCTCTCTCTCTGTCTCTCTCTCTCTGTCTCTCTCTCTCTCTCTGTTTCTCCTCCACTTGCTCTCTGTCTCTCTCTGCCTCTCCCTCAAAAAAATAAACATTTAAAACAATTTAAAAATCAGAGTTTATTTCCTAATGGAGAAGCATTTTATTTACTTTGAGAGACCATATAACTTTAATTGTGAAATATATGTGGAAAAATATGAAAATACTCGGGTGTGTTACATGAGGATATGGTTCCTAATTTCTTCATTACCTCAATTAGTTTTACTCAGCGCTCTCACCTTTAAGACATAGGATACTATTTAAACAGCAGAGAAACAAAACACAAGGTCATTCATTTTAAAAGCAATGTTTCTATAGTTTAATTGTAAGTGAAGCTGCTTTGAAAAGGAAGGTAACATACCCTATCACCAGACACCCATGACACCTAACTAAATATTAATAGGAAAGCCAAGGAAGAAATGACGTTAAATTTCAAACCATGAAAAAGCTGACGCTCTCGGAAAATGTGTCCGGTGGTGGAACCATAGCACAGGAACTCCTAACTCTGACAGTCCTTAAGCAATGGAACAGTTAACAGAGCACAGCACGGTCCACAAATGTGCCAGCTAAATCTCTGTGTCAGAACACATTAATTATAGCAGTCAGTTTACCTTTCTCCCTCATAACATTTTTGATTAAAATTTCACACATTACAATGATATGTGTCTTTTCTACAAGCTGTGAAATTTACTCAGCCATCAATAGGTTTGGATTTTGTTCCTAAGAAGCTTATAGTACATAAAAAGTTGACTTATGATCTCTGAATAGTGAAATCAAGGACAGTTTCTTTTGGATAGACTCCGAATTTTATACCAGCAGTGGTGTCGCAGAGCAAAACATTCATTAGTAATATTGTACCCCCAAAAGCAATAACTTCTCTCTTAATATGTTGGCTCAAAATTTATAACTGCAAGGCTTAATTAAGCTGTAGATTATGTTTTGAAAGGTATAGTCAACGTAATGAATCCCTGAAGATAAAATATAAACAATAAAAGATAATCAAAACATTTATCTATTTAATGGATTTATATAGTTGTGTTGTAAATGTTATTTAACAGATGTGCAAAGATTAGTAAAATAATGCAATGATAATTGTGAACACATTCAAATCATTACTATCTAAATTGACATGCAATACTTCTGTGTTAACTCTTAAAACTGCAGAATACAAGTTCATAAGTCTGTCAGTTTGAAATCCAATTATTTTTAAAGGTGGAGCACTGTAGTTTAGATTCTATACTTGTCCGGTTAGTTATCTAACACAAGACTGTTCTCTACTTAAAAATTGAGGATTTAAGAAAGTAACCTTGAATGAAGATTTCTCCAGTGTTCCATCATTTATCAGATCTTAAGATTTCCTCTACATCAATCATGTCCTGGAATTACTCTTCTTATGAGATTCCTTTTTTTTTTTAATGTTTATTTATTTTTGAGAGGGAGAGAGAGAGAGAGAGAAGAGAGAGAGACAGAGTGCGAGTGGGTTAGGGGCAGACAGAGCAGGAGACACAGAATCCAAAACAGGCTGCAGGCTCTGAGCTGTCAGCACAGAGACCGACACGGGGCTTGAACCCACGAGCTGTGAGATCATGACCTGAGATGAAGTCGGATGCTTAACCGACTGAGCCACCCAAGTGCCCCGCAAGATTCTTTTTTTAAAATAATCATTTATATAGGAAATATGAGCTTGCAGTGTGCATTCATAAATACACGTAAACACATACCTAGCCCCCCTCCTGCATACACAAATAATATAATATGTCAGACTACCTGGAATTGCTAGAGAAATCGCACGTTAATTTTTTTTCACTTTAAAACACAATGAATGACAAATATTTTTCTTATTGAATGAAATTTCATATTGATGTATTAAACCCCTAACTCCTTTATTATATAAAAAACAGTTGAAATATAAGCACCATCTTTCAAATCTTCTCTTGAGTTTAAAAGTTCTATGGATTTGAATGCCAGTGAGGATCTGTAGATCCTCCTCTCAGACATGAATGTTCGAAACCTTTCCTTCATAAGAAGAGCACTTCTTTTGATAAAAGAGCTAATTGGACCCTAATCAATTTCCTTAGATCTCACTTTCAGTTTTACAAAGTTCAATAGTTTGCCTTTAAAAAAGGAAAATTTCTCAAAGAGAGAATATACCATATTTCAAATAATCTATATTTGGAAATGGGGTGAATTATATTGGTTAAATTCTTTTAAAAAATGAAGATTTGGCTAACTGTAGGTCATTGATTCTAAGGCTTTGTAAATTATAGACTGTAAATACCTTTTTAGCATCCATGAATAACCGAAGCTGAACCATTTGTGAAGTAAAACTGGTCCCTTCTCATGACACCTCGCCATATTTCTAAGTGTGGGAATCCACAGCAATATTCCCACGCCTGGACCAGGGATGATAAGGCTCTGGCTTCCTTCTCTTCAACTCACTGCCCAATTTTCCACTGAAGAAGTCCAATTCCATTCATGATGAGGCATGTCTGTGTTAATCCTTATTCCAAGAAGGTTGTTCTAGTTAACCTATATCCTACTCACTGTCATTTAAACTTATCCTTTTCATTCTTGCCATTGAAGGGGATAAACTACTAACGACTATTTTTCATAAACTTGAGGGAAAGTGGTAGGCTGCCTTGCAGTCTTTCCTTCTCTAAATTATTTAATCTGAATTTCCTTATTTTTCCTCTATTCGCCTGCTTTGCAATCTTATGGTTATTTCTACTTATTTCCTCCTTCACATCACCTTCAATTTCCCACATTTAGCTTAATGTGAGGATCCCAAATGCTAATGCAGCCCCAAGTTTAATGCCCCAGTGTACAAACATCAAGTTGGCCATGGAATGACTGAGTTTAAACATGTTAACTGAGTTTAAACACGTTAACAAGCACACTAGTAAATACAAATAAATTTCCATTATATCCAATTTGCATGTACTTTCCAAATAAAATAGAGATTGCTATTTATCTAAGAGTCAATATTTATTAAGAATGTTGGAAGACACCATTCATAGAGGTCACACCAGGACTTTCACCAAGCAATATAACCAATATCAAGAATAATATAAGTGATATTCTTTCCCAAGGAAATGATACATTCGAGTATCATTGAGATGGGCTGGGGAAAGAAGCTGTGCATCATCAAGACCTTTCTTTCTCCATCCAGACAGCACTGCAGAGGTCATTTGGGAGAGACCCACTTTTCCCATCACTAACTTAGCTTTGCCCTCCTTGGGAGATGTGTATAGGCTTCCGCTCTTCCTTACCCTCACTGGGTTATGCAGAACCTGGTGGTTTCCAATGCGCTATTCCTAGAAATCCTGAGTTCTTTCTCCTATTGCTCTGGCACTCAGAAGCTTGGACAATGTAACTCAGATCCTCAATTTTAGATGCTCTAAAAACAGAAATAGGCAGGCTTTGGTACAACAGAAATTTAAAGGCTAGATTAATTCTAGAACTTTCACTTTAAATCAAAAGCATTCTTAGTTTATCCAAAGAGATCACGGTGGGCCAGAGGTTCCAAAACTTTAAATGTCAGAATCACCTGGAAGGTTTGTTAAAATACACATTACTGAGCCCTGAGTGCAGAGCTTCTGATTCAGTAGATGTGTGATGAGGCTTAAGAATTTTTCTTCTTCACAGCAAAGGAAACAATCAGCAAAATGAAAAGGCAACCTCCTGAATGGGAGAAAATACTTGCAAATTACATATCTGATAAGGGGTCAAATATCTAAAATATATAAAGAACTCATACAACTCAGTGGCAAAAAACACAATCTGAGTTTTAAAAATGGGCAGAGGATCTGAATAGACATCTTTCCAAAAAAGACAAATTAACCAACAGATAATGAAAAGGTGCTCACTGTCACTAATATCAGGGAAATGAAAATCAAAACTACAATAAGATATCACCTCATCTTAGAACGCAGTTATAAAAAAGACAAGAAATAACAAGTGTTGACAAGATGTGGAGAAAAGGGAACACGGTTGGTGAGAATGTAAATTGGTGTAGCTACTGTGGAAAGCAGTTTGGGGTTTCCTCAAAACATTTTAAAATGGAACTACCATATGTTCTATCAACCCTCTTGTGTATATCTATCCAAAGAAAGTTAAAACACTAATTTGAAATGATATATGTACCCCCACGTTCACTGCAGCATGTTTTAAGATATCCAAGACATGAAAAATACCCAAGACATCAAAATATCCATTGATGGCAATGGTTAAAGAAGATCTATCTATCTATCTATCTATCTATCTATCTATCTATAATGGAATATTATTCAGCCATAAAAAAGAATGAAATCTTGCCAATTATGACAACATGGATGGACCTTGAGGGCATTATTCTGAGTGAAATAAGTCATACAGAAAAACATAAATATCATATGATCTCACTTATATGTGAAAGCTAAAAACAAAACAAAACAAAACAAGCTCATGGATATAGAGAACAGAGCATTGGTTGTGTAAAGCAGTGCATTGGGGGGTCCATGAAATGAGTGAAGGGATCAAAAGGTACAAATTTCCAACTTTAGAATGAGTAAGCCATGGGGATGCAATTCACATCTTGGTGACTATAGTTAACAATACTGTATTGCATATTTGAAAGTAGCTAGAAGGATGGATCTTTAAAGTTCTCATCACAAGAAAAAAAATGGTAACTCTGTATGGTGAGGGATATTAACTGGATTTCTTTGGTGATCATTTTGCAATATATATAAATATTGATTTTTTTAAAAAAAGTAATTTCCACTTCTAACAGCTCTCAGATAATGATAATACTTGTGGCTGAGGACCACAAGTTTGAGAGCCACTGGTGTAAGCTATGCTTACACAGGCAAATTCTAGAAGAGATGAAATTTCTAGGACTTCATAAAACACACACACACACACACACACACAGTGAAAATACTGGGAATGAACTGAGTCCTTCTTCTCCTTCATTATCTTACTTTTTTTAACCTAGGCTTGGAAAATAATTTGGTCACTAGGGACTCAGAATTTTATTTGTTTCCTTGTCTTCCTCAGAGCTATGTTTTTGTAGGCAAAGGTTAGTATAGGCAAGGACCTAGTTTTAGCTGATACTATCTGCGCCTTCCACTGCCTCTCCTCCCCTGGTTTCATGTCACACCCTTACTCTCATAGAAGCACAGAAGAAGCAAGAGCTCTGTAGCAGCATTGCCCATGTGTGCCTATGAGAACAGTAAACCTGGCTTTTAGTTCTGAAAATATTTTACATATCCAAGTAAGCATCAGAGTTCTAGCGTTTTTCCACAGACGTTTATTAAATTCCTCCTCTAGTTTATAATACGGCAAATTATAATGGGTACAAAGACAAATTTGGGGGTCTTTGAATAACTTCCATTTGTATCACTTTACTATTAAAAACTATTTTTGCCTGTATTATCAGGTGTGATTCTGTGAGGTAAAGATGAAATTTAAGTAATTCCTGGGATTTGTACATCTTGATTTAGTTTCACCAAATAGACTCCAAGACAAGGATTTGAGATCAAATAACTTATTCAGAAAGTCATTCCGAAAGTACTGTTGAAGGAGTGGAAATGTGAGACAGAGACGGGAGGAAAAGCCAATAAATTAAATGCACGTAGATGAACAAGCTCACAATAAAATCCACAATCTATATATTAATTGGTCAAGGAAAGATGATAAGAATTTATCAGCCAGGAGACATTTGTGTGCTTTAGTGTATTTTTTTTAACCACGACAAAGATTTTGAACATTTCTTAAATGCCTCAATACGACTACTTTTGAAAATGAATGATAGTTTCCCCTGCCAAGTTTTGCATCAAAGCTGACCATGCTGCTCCTACTTTGGAATTTTAAACAAAATCTAATTAAATCAACAAAGTTCGCGGGATGGGGTTAGGCTGTTTCCTGAGTGCACATGACTCTCCAGCTCTGCCTGGAAGAGCGTTCAGCCTTGTTTTCAGCTGACTTTGTCTTCTGGCTGGCCCTTGATCACTCTTAATGATCCCCAGCTGTACCAGTTCCCTGCCTGCTTTAACCTCAATTGGCCTGGCCTCACATCTCCGCAGCGTCTGGAGGACAAATGAAGCCAAGCTGACCAGCACCTCCTTAATGTAGTCCCAGATAATAGGTGCTAATAGACATTTAAATCATTCCTTTTGTTCTTCTATACGTGCTGTGAAAATTAATATGGGCATTGTTTTTTTTTTTTAAATCAGGGATAAACGATAATAAGGTGGTGTGCCTGTCAATCTGGTTTCCACCTCTCTCACCTACTTCGTTATTTTAAAGATGTTTACAAACCTGCCAGCATAGCACAGAGGCTATGACTGAAAGGCCATAGAAATGTGTTCAGAACTGGCCACAGATGGGCTACGGCCCTAGGGCCTGAGTGTACCATTGTCTATATCCTACCTCGTGACCCTTTCCCCAGGATGCCATTTTATGAAAATCATAGATCATATAATAATAGTAGTAGTAGTCGACTCTATTGGCTTATTTTAAATTAAAGATAAAGAAAGTACCTCAAAATCAAGCGTTAGACATGAAGATTGGCAGGGGGTAAGTTTGTCATATTTGGCTATTACCTCATTAACAGAAAGGAATCCGGACCCTCTGTTCTATACAAAGATATTCACAGATGTAACTTAGCTAGAGGCACGGAGGTTATATGCAGTCCAGAAACGATTACTAATGAGTAAATAGTCAAAATGCACACAGGCACACCTTGAATGCTGTATGTTCCAGGTCATGTCAATCAATTGCCTAACTTTGTTCACATTACTAGTTTATATGTACACACCCTCCCAGAACCCAGTGTAGGTCCTTATTAGGAATTGTTGTTTTATTTTATTTTTATCTTTTATTTTTGTTGTTATTTTGAGATCCAATTATTTTTATGAAAACAGCAACAACACAAAAGAAATCAACATCCTCAGTCACTCTCCTCAGCTCGGGAGAGAATTTTGAATTGCCAACAGCTTCTTCGTGGCTACTATCATCATCAGCCACAAAGTCAGCTTCTTCACGCTGCGCTCTAGACACAGCATTAGAATATATTGACAGAGAAAGGAGAAACCACGGACTTGAAAAGAACTATTACAAAATGTCATCCAGTAATTTTCCTAAGAACTTTTGTCACCATGGACAATGGTAATATAATGAACAAAGCTTTCTTGAAAAAATGCACCTGGCAGTTTTTCTTTAGACAACTGAGGATAGATTGCTTGCAAAGTTGAAGATACATTTGTGTTTGTTAAATTCAAGTTTCACCTACATTTATGCTTTTATTTTACAGGAAGCCATCCTGGTATATATATGTATACACTTTACACATGGGTACATGTGGAGTATATGCATCTCTGTCATTGTGGTGTCCTTTGAAAAATTAGTGTGTAAGTATATACATAAATGTATGTAGTATGCAACCACATTATTCTAGTTGAAACTGAGTTTCAAAGTGTTACCTGTTCATACTCTGAAAAAATTTTAGAGATAATCACCCTGTGAACAATGGTTCCAGATGGATTTACACTGATTTTATAATTTTTCTGTGAATTTATTTTTGGTCTTGTGAGTTGTGTGAAAGAAATATAGAACTGTTAAATAATGTTATTTAATGTGAGTTTAATCATCCCACTCCCTTTTGTATGGCAACCAGGTTTTTATTTCATGTACTTATGCTCCAAACTCAATTCTGCACTTGGACATTCATGCCATGAAACTCCTCGGAGAATCAAACCAAAATCACCAAGAATGTAATTCAAGTTGAAGATTTTACATAGCTGGCTGGCAGAAAATTTGCCTATAATCATATGCTTGTGATATCACAGTTGGCTTCTTGGTGAATAATCTTCCTGTCAACACTGAATGGGTGGCGTGTGTGTGTGTGTGTGTATGCGCGCGTGTGTGTGTGTGTTTGTGGTGTGGTTAGTACCATGAGTTGCTTTGCCCCAGCCCCTGACATTGTTTACTTCTACCTACTTAAGTCAAGTGTACTATGTAATGCACTTTAAAGCTAAAATGCAAAACACTATGTAAATGCAAGATTTATTCACCTTCCATAAGCAGATGAAGGCAACGTCTGAACTTGCCTTACCGAAAGGATTTTTGCAGCAAATGGTTCAGAAAGCCCTTCACTCAGGTCTGCTGGGAATAATGTGTCCAAAGTAAATACCCAAAAGGCCTTCCTTCTACTAAGTTCACCACCTGAATTATCCTTTCTCTGTGAAGGATTAATTTTCTAAATGCCTATGAATTTCAAACTAGAAACTGCATGGTACAAATTAATAAAGAGTTTAGCTGTAGGGCAATCAGTGGCACTTTTTCTAATCAAACACAATATACCCAATGTACTCTTTTAAGATTCTAATAGTTCACCAAATATATTTGAAGCGACATGGGCATGTCATCACACAAATAGCCTTATTAGAAAAACAATTTCCGAATTAATAAAATCCGAGACTGTCATTGCCAGGATGTAAGGAGCATTTGACGAGTGAGAACCAGCAGTGTCTCTGTGGAAAGCGTCAGTTAAACTCTCCAAATGCACTGGCATCCGAGAACACTGACTTCACTCTTGCTTTAAGACTTACCTAAAAGTGCATCCTTAGTGATTCAGGAAGACTAAGATTAGCATGTTTGCTTGAGCCTCTCCTCTTGTCTTTCATCTGCCTCTTCTTTCCTCCTCCTCCATTTTCTTTTCTTGTATAACCTCAGATGCAAAGAACAAGTTAAATCCGTCAGCTCATGGCACCTGATCCTATCCCATTTCTTCAACGTGTGTCGCTGTTTTATTTTGGTTTTAGTGGTTCTCCATCATCCCTATTTTTCTTTCCCTTTTCCTCTTCCTACTATGTACACACTCCCATTAAAAGTAAATTTGTAGGATATGTAAGAATACTTAGAAAGATCTCTAGGTGTATATTGGAATTTTTACTTTTATGTAATACCTATTATACTATTGTCCTTGCTTTTTACTTTTCTGGGATTTGCCTTTTTAAAAAAAATTTAATGTTTATTTTTGAGACAGAAAAGAGAGACAGAGTGTGAGTGTGGGAGGGGCAGCGAGAGAGGGAGACACAGAATCTGAAGGAGGCTCCAGGCTTTGAGCCATTATTAGCACAGAGACCACTGTGGGGCTCAAACTCGCAAACTGCTAAATCATGACCTGAGCCGAAGTCAGATGTTTAACTGACTAAGCCACCCAAGTGCCCCAGCATTTTGTCTTCTTGTTTGTTTTCCTTTTTTCACTCAGCAATAAGATTTAAGATTTCCTCTTCCTCTATGTACTTCTAGTTTATTGCTTATGAGTATCCCCACTTTTCTTACCCATCTTCCTACTGATGGACCCTTAGATTGCTTCCAATTCACACACACATACTCACTCATACACACATATGCGCGCACGCACACACACACACACACACACACACACACACACAGTGTTGAAGTAAGCATTCTTGTATTACATATCCTATTTGAAACCTAAGCAAGAGTTTCTCTGGATGGCATACATACTCAGGAATAGAACTGTAGACCCATATGGTAGAACTGTAGACCCATATCTGCACATTAAATTTCACTGAGTACCGTAACCTATCACTGTAGGTACAGTGTTGCTATTTTAATTTGCTTTTCTCTCTTTACTAGTAGTACTACTAATATCTCCTTGCCCATTTTTCTAGTTTTCCTTTCTCTTTTTATTTTACAAAAGTTCTTTAACTGATGTAAACTACAGCCATGTTTTGCATTTTTGGAATGTGTGTGTATAAGAAAACCTTATGCACTTTAATATCACAATATCATTAACATTTACATAGAATTTGCAAGATCGACATACCTAGTTGATAGTGTCTTAATACTCTTATTTGAAACCTTGGAAATTTTATTGTAAATATTCTCTGCCTTATTTATATATTATTATTGGGTCTGCAGCTATTATTAGTTTTTACATTTGGAGATTTCCATTCTAGTAGTGACTGCCTTTTAAAATTTTATTAACATCTGAAAAATGGATATACTTATAGGCAAACTTTTAGAAAATGAAATCCAATGGAATAGATATTAGTTCTAAACTCTATAAAATATCTTCCTTCATGTTGTTGGTTTTCTGTTTACCTTTTCAAAAGTAAATATTTCTAAGTTCTAAATATATATATTCTAAATATATTTTTCTCTGTGTGTATATATATATGTATCTATATCTATATCTGTATCTATATCATCTATATCTATATCTATTTCTATATCCGGAGATTACATTTTAGAGACTGGAAGGGAGTAGATGTTGAAAATAAGCACAGTTTTATTAAATGACTTCATAAGTACTGGAAAGGAAATTTTCTTTTTTGACTCTTATAATTTCCTTCATTTTGGATGAGAAATTCCTGGGCTTGAGTTTTTGACTCTTGATTTGAGATATTTTGTGTTATTAATGATCTTAAGTAAAACTCAGAATCCATACAGAAAGGTTGGAAGAACAGGATTTAGGACAGTTAATTCTGACTGTTACATGCATTCCTTCATAACCATGGGTATAGCAGGATGGCAGAACATAATTAGGAAGGGGTTCTCTTCCCCAAAGGAAAAATCCCATTATTACCTTGTTGTGAGGGGTACAGGAGAGTGTGGAGAACATGTGAACATAAAGCATACAACAGCAGGAATCCTGGGGGAGGAAGATGGCGACTCCGCCTTGTGGAGACATGGCCTTTGAGTGATTTTCCCACCCGTGCATAAGGATTTGCTTTGATCCTTCCAAAATCCAGCAAATGGATCTCTCTTGTGACAAGTAACATACATGTGCAAGAAAGTTATTTGTGATGAAGGGTGTGATCCATAACCCTTGACTACAACAAAGCAAACAATTGCACCCAGTAGTGAACTCATGACCTTAGATTCATTAGCTGAGTGTTCTCACCAATTGCACAACCAGCCATGAATATATACAGGAAATGGGTCCTGCTGAACTTCAATGCCACTTCATAGTCAGAACTCAACTGTAGAAATTACCCAGACAATCTGTACACCAAAGAGCATGAAAGAGGGATTGCAGTACAAGAAAATTAGGGTCTAATCACTCTCAAAGATTTCAGTTCATGAATATGACACTGACTACTAGCAGATTCAACTCTTAGAATATAAAATAATTTGTGGTTTGTGAGTCCTTAATTTATTTGAATTGATATGTAATTTCAGATTTAGTGTTATTCATAAATCATAAGTGAAAACTTATCAAGAGAAGAAATTTTATTAAGAACCAAGAAAACTCTTTATGGATAGTTTTGTTTACAACCCTAAACTGTTTCTTAAACTATAAAGAAATAATCAATGTAAAATATTATTTATTATGCTATTTTACATGTTATAAATATTATATAATGTAATTTGATTTTATTGAAAATAAAATATATTTATTGAAATGTAAAATGCTATCACTGTCAATATCATCTCTTCTTGTAAACTAAATTGAACTAATGAGAGTATAAAAGAAAATCACAATAAAATATGTATCTATAAACCAACTGTTGAACATCAGAATATCTTCTACAAGAGAATAACATGTCAATCATTAAAAATTCAATAAACTACATTTTTATAGTGATTTAAAGAACAGTGTTATATTTGGAAATAGAATATGCTTTTCAAATTTTCCAAGAAAAAATTGGCATCTTAACATTAAATAGTCATGAAAATTTGAGGGCTTTTGGGAGATCTTAAATTATATTATTATGCCTCCGTTAACTGCGATGTACAGGATGAGTAATTCTGATTCAGACCTAAATCTGGTTCAATCATATTAAATAAACATGTACATAAGACAAAAATAGTCAAATATTGGAGATTTCACATGGTTCAACATAGCAATTTTGTCTTTGATTTTTGTTGGTTGCTGGTCACTTTCCTGTTACATAAGCATAACTTCTCAATTAAGAAAACTTGTTTCCTGGGGCACCTGGGTGGCTCAGTCAGTTAACAGTCTGACTTTGGCTCAGGTCATGATCTCATGGTTCATGAGTTCGAGCCCTGCATCGGGTTCTGTGCTGACAGCTTGGAGCCTGGAGCCTGCTTCGGATTCTGTGTCTCCTTCTCTCTCTGCCCCTCCCCCATTTGTGCTCTGTCTCTCTATAAATAAACGTAAAATAAATAAACGTAAAAAATTCTTTATAAAAAAAGATATTTTAAGAAAACTTGTTTCCTTTTCATATGTCTCTTTCTTTAAAAATCAAATATAAAAGAGAAGCTCCCAGTTAGTGAAGGTGTGTGAATCAATGGATTCCAACAATGTATTCAAATATAGATAGAAACTAAAGAAAGCCTTTTAGACATTTTCAAAACTGCATAACAAATATAGAAGCTGGGTATTGGTATTTGATTTGAAATTTTTTACTCAATTATGTTAAAAGTTTGAATATTAGGAATTCTAGAATATTAAGAATTCTAATTTTGATATTAAATTTAAAAGTAGCTATACACATAACATAGTTGATAGCTGTTTAAAAGTATTTCATTTTACTTGTGTGCACATAACTGATTAGGATACATAAGTTTATAGAGAGAGTATATATGGTAAGGTTGTTGGTCAGGCAATGTAAACAGAGGAAGGTGGAAAAAAATAAGAACCACTGGTTTTCAAAATGGGATGGTTTGCATTATAGTTAATACTGTTCTCTTCCACATGCTTTTTTTTGTTGTTGTTTATTTGTTGCTTTTGAGCCTTGGAGGTTTGAGACAAGAAAGATCATGAAATAGAGGTGTGAAAATTCAGATAGCAGTTAATTAGTTTAGTTAGACTGTTAACACGAACATAATGGATTTTCAGTTTTTTCTCTTTTTTATCCTCTGACTTCAGGCAATTATACACCAGCGCTTCTTGAATAAGTTATTGTACACGATTTCAGAAAATAGACTGCTTGCACACTTAAGCCCCACCTAATTAATTCAATTTATTGAAATTGTTTATTCATCTTAAGTCCAGTTGAGTCTACGATGACCACCATTGAGCTCATTCATATAGTGTTATCTTTGATGGTGAAGTAAGTTACCTTTTTTCTTTCCATTGCTGAGGAAATATTGTATATTGAGCAGTTTACAATTTAAAAACACTAACTTTACCAAAGAGAGATTACGTTTATTGATTCTTACATAAATGCGTCTGAGAAATGAGCCACATTTGGGTCTTGAATTTTACAGGAGTATTTTAAATTTTGTCTTGACATTTTATAATTTACCTTTTATTTTTCTAACACATTGGGAAAATCCAAAAATGGGAATTGAGTAAAACAATCTAAAGTTTTCAAAACTAAGACAATAAGGATGGGGACTTTGAGAAGTGGTTTTATTTTCTCATATTATGGGAATATGTACAGAAGTTTTCCTGATTCAACATAAGGGACTCTCTTGTTTCCAAGAGTGATAGCTCTCATTGTAACTTTTCCTTTGTGTTTCTGAATTACAAAACACTGCTCCACTCAAATTCTTCTGCATCATCCAAAAGGCTATTGTTATAACCCATTCCTAGGGTTGGGTATGAAAGACAGACCCCAGGAGCCTCAATTTGGGGGGAGTCTAAGATTTCTGCAACAATCAGGTTTGACATCACTCATTTATTCAACTTTTTAAGTAATTATCTAAACTTTTTAGAGTTTGGTTTCAGAAAATAGAAAGCATCTAAAATATCCTTCATACTATATAAATGAATTAAAAAAATGAACAGTCTTACTGGGGGATATGGGCATAACATTTAAGTAAAGGCAATGATAATCTGACCATTCTACAATTGTCACATAACAAAAAGCACACCATCCTCTACATTTTGTAGTGATTGTATGATAGGGAAAGATAGAATAAAGTAGGCAGCGAGGGAAAGGTTAGGACCCGAGGAGTCTGGGTGGGGTGCAGAAAAACACATATTTTGAAACAATGCTTGGAGCATTTGGCCACAATCAAAGCCCAAACCCCCTAGGTCATAACCGTCATAATGTTCTTGATCAACCCCCCTGGGTTGTAAGGTTCCTTTTAAGAATGTAACAGACACCGCCTACTCCCCCACAGCTCCCCCCAGGAATTTCACAATCAAAATGCCTAACTAAAAAAAGTAAACTGTAAAACTTATGTTAAACAAAGGACAGAATAACCATGGCCTGATTCCCCACACAATGGAGTGAATTAGGAACGGAAAACCCAGCCCCTAGAGTTATCAAGCCAATAAGGGTAGAACCTGAGAAGCAGCGATGGGGAAGCAGGGGGGGGGGGCGGGGGGGTGCCACCAAAACCCTATAAAGCAAAGCCCCTTGCCTATAGTCCGGAGGTATTTACTTTCAAATGGCCCCTCTCTGTAAAGAGAGTTTTTATACTATTCTTATTTTCTAATCTTATACTCTAATAAACGTTTGCCTGCTGCTCATTTTATTCTCTGTCCACCTCTTCATTCTTCAAAGTGGTGAGATAATGAAGCTGGGCATTGAAGTAAAGAATCTTGCAACAATTGCATCAGTAAACTAGAAACAACTAAAAATTTGTGGCCAACCAGAAGATGAAAACCATAAATATCTACAAATGAAGACATTCATTACTTTAGGAAGGGGTAACTTTCTTGCCTCAAATCATCAAGAAATCTTGGAATATTTTCAAAATAGACAACAAGCCTACCATGGGTGGCCCCAATTTTTTAACATAATATAAATGGTGTAATAATCAAAGGAACTTTGATGAAAGGAAAAAAAATATTCTCATGTATTCTCAGAGTTCCAAAGAAAGTATTTTATAACATGATTAGAGTCCCTGAATGAATCATATTTCTTACTTGGAAAAGAAATGAGGACCTGGGTTAGGAAGGAAGCAGGAAGATTGAAAAGGGGGAACATGTTTTTTTTTGTTTTTAGTTTTTTTAAATGTTTTGTTTTATTTTTGAGAGAGTGAGACAGAATGTGAGCAGGAGAGGGGCAGAGAGAGACAGAGACACAGAATTCAAAGCAGGCTCCAAGCTCCACGCTGTTAGCACAGAGCCTGATGTGGGCCTCAAACCCAGAAACCACGAGATAATGACCTGACCCAATGTCAGATGCTTAACCAACTGAGCCACCCAGGCAATGTTTTAAGAAACATTATAAAGAAACTACAGGATCTGGTGATTCACCAAGTAACATGTAGGAGATGACAAAGAAGGACATATTACAGGTCACTCTAAATTTTCTCCTACTCAAGCATGTTCATAACCATTTTATCTCTTTTCCTTCCTCATTTCATACCAGGCAGTGAAATGCAGATTACATGTAAATTTTGTCTGATAATGTGCAATGGCATTTCCACTGATTTCTTAAAGAAAGTCTCCAAAGTTTACTTAATGTTTGTTGAATTTGGGACGATGTTGCTAACACCAGGTAAAGATGTCTAGCAGGCAGGACTCATGCTCAGGAGACAGTATGTGTTCACTTATCAGGTAGACTTAGTAAGAGAACAGATGTAACTAGATATGGTGCTTAAGTTTACTTTTAGAGCTATTAGTTACCGATTTCAAGGCTTCTCCTTGGATTCATTTCATGCCAGAGACTAACATATTACTAAAATATCTTTTTTTTTTAAGTTTTTTTTTTTTAAGGAAAATAATGTATCATTAAATACTTGACTTCTGGAAACACCTTTGTCCACACTCCTATTCTCAAAAGCCAGGAAAGACACAATTTGGGAGAGCGTTGATAGTGACAAATTCAGTTATCTCGAAGACATATACAGGCTGCCCAGGTCTTGCAATCTATTCCCACATAGCATAATGCTGTCTACATTGACTGGGCCAGAAATACTTCATTTCACTGGATCACAATCTTATAAGACAGCCTTGTCATTTTAATTTGTCACTCTTTGTCTCCTATTTCTCATTGAAGTCTCATCTCTTCAGCCAAGTGCCATAGGCTACTTTTCCCAGGGAAAAAAAAATGCTATCACACTGAATAGAAAAAGGAAAGTCACTAACAGAAAGTTTGTGTCTAAAGACACTACTATAGATTCCATTCCCACAGACATAGCAGGTGGTATAAATACAATCTAAACTGAGACAGAAAAATGAATTGTTGCTTCTATTCCCTGTCTCCAGTGTTTCTCGGAATGTTATATCTGCTTCTTCTATACAGCTATTGATTTGGTATCCCTTATCATCCACAGAGCAAAAAGGAAGGGGGGAAAGGAAATAGAGGATGGGAGGGTTAATGTCTGATGCATGGTCTGAGTCTGAAAAAATATAGCAATTTTGAATTATTAAGAACCATAAGCTTATCTCCTTCAGAAATCCTTCCTGCTGATTTAGAAAATAGGCCCCATTTTTATTAAAGCTCCACCCTGTATAAAGAAGTAGTGTACAGAGAGGAGACACTTTTATTATGTTTTGTCCTCTTTTTTAATTTGATCTAAAAATTTGCGACATCGATTACATGCAATATAAATGTCATATGTATACTAATGGTATATATATCACTCTTTTCACTTGTTTAAAAAAGTAATTAAAGAATTTTTCTGATGAATAAAAATTCCCTCCTTCTCCTTATTACACCTTGGAACAACAAACACGATGCTGACTGAGCTTCCCATAATTCTGTAAAAAGTATCCACTGGTTTTATAACTAAAGACTGAAAGATCTATATGTCTAACATATGTTCTTTACACAGCAACTCATCCCTTCTGTTGGGCTTTGTTTAAGGACACTTTGCCTTTGTAAGAAAAGGATTTAATTAATGGCAGCATTTTACATTTTTTCCTGCAGTGGAGAAGATAACTACAGAATTAGTACTTACTCTACCTGGGTTTGAAGACACAGGACTTCCAACCCCAGCGCAGACACCTGAGAATTTGGCAGGGTTGTTAATTCTGGTTGGCCTTCTAATTCAAAACTAAAAAAAAAAAAAAAAATCTTCAAAATCAAAGCAAAACAAACAAAAAATGGAAGCCTAACTTTTACACTCTCTATGTAAATTACTTTGCATCATGCCTTACTTTTCTTCATATTTCTTCAAAAAAATGCTGAGAAATTCTTATAAGGAGCTATATAAGAGTGAATGAAGACTAATGTGAAATGAAATGGCCCAAAATTGTGTGAATGCCCATTACCATCTTCATAAAATATTAATGATAAATAAGCATATTTTTTTTAATTTTTTTAACGTTTATTTATTTTTGAGACAGAGAGAGACAGAGCATGAACGGGGGAGGGTCACAGAGAGAGGGAGACACAGAATCTGAAACAGGCTCCAGGCTCTGAGCTGTCAGCACAGAGCCCGACGTGGGGCTCGAACCCACGGACAGTGAGATCATGACCTGAGCCGAAGTCGGACGCTTAACCGACCGAGCCACCCAGGCGCCCCACAAATAAGCATATTTTTAAGAACTAAGGTATAATATTAGACTCATAGGTATTTAGTTGTTCATATGCCTTTCATGTATATGTTCCTTGTTTGAAATTATTTGCTTTAAGGTCAAAGACCACATAAATGTAAGCAATTCTGCATGCTATTAGGTACAGGTAAGATACAAAAAAGAGTTTTTATGTGATAATCTGATATTAAAAGTAAAGTGTGTGAAATAAGTCAGAGAGAAAAAGGAATAAGTTAGAGTTGGATATTAAAGACTAGAATACAGGATTTAATTCTAGTCACACTTAAGACAAGGAATTTAACTTTGGTTTGGGGGCTTCCTCTCATGTATTCCCTTTCTGTGGCTCTGCACCTGATTGTATTCCAACATAGTGGACACTTCCTCTAATTTATGATGCTAGAATGTTGCATGAGAAAGTGCTGTTATATCACTTTTTTACCCTCCAAGGATGTAAAACACAAAATGAACAAATTTAGTATTTAATAGAAATGTGCACAGGTGGACATTAAACAAATGTTTCCTGATAAAGATAGCTATACATCTGTGTGTTCACCTGCTCAAAGAACTACCAAAGCATCAGGAAACACTAGAGTGTGAACTATGTTTCTAAAAATGATGGGTCATTGGGTTGTCTAAGAATGTAGTTTGAAAAAAAAACCACATAAAATTTGTTTTTTTAAATTAAGTTTTACTGAACATATGCACTTATCTAGTGAATCTTTTCACTTGAGAACAATAGCATAAGCAATTTGCATCACGAGGTATAGGAAATAAAACAAGATGAATGAGTAGCCATCAAAATCCTGGATCAACACATACTGTGGTGAGCATTGAGCAATGTATAGTATTGTCTTTGTGTGTGTCAACTATATTTTAATAGCGGAAAGGAGAAAGAAAGAAAGAAAGAAAGAAAGAAAGAAAGAAAGAAAGAAAGAAAAGAAAGAGAAGGAAGGAAGGAAGGAAGGAAGGAAGGAAGGAAGGAAGGAAGGAAGGAAGGGGGGAAGTTATGTTATCATGTCAATTACTTTTCCTTTGTAACTTGGCTTTTATAGTTGCATAATAGTCTATTTTATGGATTTACCATATTCTACTTAACCAATTATCTACAGATATGTGATCAGGTTATTTACAATATTTTAATATTGGAAATAATATAGTGATGAAAATCATGTACACTCCCTTTTGTATACATTTCAGTGTTTTTTAGGAAAATTTCGAAGAAATAAGCTAACAGATAAAATTTAAACACATTTTTTTGATGTTTATTTATTTTCAAGAGACAGAGAATGACCAGGAGAGGGGCAGAGAGAGAGAGAGACACAGAATCTGAAGCAGGCTCCAGGCTCTGAGCTGTCAACACAGAGTCCAACGCGGGCTTTGAACTCACGAACTATGAGATCATGACCTGAGCCAAAGTCAAATGCTTAACCCACTGAGCCACCCAGGCACCCTGGTTATCCACATTTTTTAGGCTTTTGTTACATGTTGCCAAATTGCCTTCCGAACAAGATGTACTAATTTTCCTCCTAAAATCTATAGACAAAGGGTGCCTATTTTCCTAGATTATCATTTACATTGGATGTTAATTGGGAATTTTTGAAGAGTGATTCTCTTTTTCCCATCTCTGTAGTTGGCATTGTTATAAAATAACAAATAATGTGAAAAGATCACTGACAATGCCTATTTAAAAATGCATAAATACTCAAAGAGAGAACATATAAAAGCCCTGGACATCTGCATGCTATAGTACATATGATATTAAGTGCTTAACCATTTATTTGTCCATTTATAAAACATGTTGTAGTAGGATTAAACTGCATCCCCAAAGAGACATTAACTTGTATTATACTGAAGTATTTATTATTGCAGCATATGTAACAGATAATATTTGTTTACATTTTTAATTACTTACATTTTCAGCCAAGAAAATCTCTGAGGATAATGCTTCATTTACAAGAGTGTCCTGGCAAAAGACAACATAATGTAATCACATATTACCAACAATTCCATGACAACGATGCAGTGGTTTTAAAATGACTTCCAAATAAAGGCTTAATTATAGCAAGCTATAAAAAAATTAAACAGAAGATACAATAACGGCACTAAAATTAAATTAAGAAAAAATCACACAGTACATAAAGATGTGAATAGAAATGAAGATAGTGAAACTAAATACCTGGCATATTGTCCATTATGTTCTGGAATCCCATTGTTCAAGTCTAATTGCTCCTTCCTCAGAACTCACAATGCTGGATACAAATGAGCCATAGGGCTATACTCAATAATCAGAACTGATGCAATGTTTGGAGGAAATAAAGTACTTTTTATTAAAAGTCATTTCTGCTTTTTCTATTCTAGTGAGATTGGTGGTGGGGGTGGTGGTTGGAAGCTGGGGGAGCAGGATTACATTATTATGAAGGACAGGGACTATATCATTACCCATTTTTTAATTTAAAAATGCACTGCATTCAAGGTTGGGGGGGATGGGTGAAACAGGTGAAGGAAATTAAGAGTACACTTGTCATAATGAGCACTGAGTAATGTATAGAATTGTTGAATCACTATATTGTAGACCTGGAATTAATATAACACTGTATGTGAGATATGCAGGAATTAAAATAAAAAAATGAACAAAATCAATGTTTAAAATGCATAGCATTCAGTAAGTAGGCTGAAAATAACTAAATTGTAATCTTTCATATTGGGTTAGGAACATATTTATATTGAATATTTTCATATATTTGTATCTGGTGCTTCATAGCTCTAAAATTTTAAGGATAGTGAAAGAGCCATAGTGAAAATTTCAACTCCTAAGAATTTGGTAAAGTATAATCAGGAATACATAACAGAAGATATAGAAAGCCTGTATCTTTCTGTTAGTGGCTATAGCTTTTTCCCCTTTAATATGCATGATGTATTTCTGAATTATGAATTGCAGAAACTTAGTAGAGTTTGTCTCTTCACAAAGATGTGAAAAAATGAAAGAATACAAACTTTGCTATTCACATTGGATTCAACCACCTTCTAATATATGAGATATGAACTGACTGATCTGGCTGCACTTTATTTATGAGATCACTCTCCATATGGCACACATCTTCCAGGTAATGTATTTATTGCAATAGTATCTCTGAGGTGATAAAAGGAGGTCTGGGACAATGTGAGAGAAGTTCTGGAAAAGGAAATTGTGCTGTGATTCAAGAAAGGGTTATTGATCTGGCTAGATGCATTTGGAGGACATAACCAAAATCAAACACCAAAAGGAGAAACATAATCATACTTTAGGAAATTATTTGGCTTCAATTGGGTGTGTTCTCTCTTTACAAAATGCTCAGTGGTATTTTGTACACATTTTTCTTCACTTGTTGATGACAAAGAACCAGCATGATTATCTGAGTAAAACAAAAGAGAATGAAGTACAAATGACTTTCTTGAGGTTTTTTTTTATTTTAATGAGATTGGAACTAGAAAATACATTAGATTTTATTTTAGTACATGATGTCATAGATTTGTGTTTCCTAGATTTCCCTAGGGTCTGTGAGGACCCACTTGGAACTCCAGAGTTTATAGAAAGATTATTTTAGGCTAAAGACATTTGAGGTTCAACAGATGCAGAGAGAAACCTTCTCAGAGCTTCCCTTATCTGACAAAAAGCAGAAACTTCTGAGAAATGAGGATTGCCATAATTTGCCTTTTTGAGGTACATTCTACTCCCTAGGGAGAGATCAGGAGTAAACCTACCATAAATCCCCTCACTGGGGGATTTTTATGGCTCAGAAGAAGACACAAAGACCACTCATAGCTGCATAGACAAACATTATCACAACTTTTCTTATCTCTCATCAGTTCTGCTAAGGGAAAAAGAAAATCCCTATATCTTTCCTAAAGAAACCAATTTGTTCTCCCCACTGGAGTCTTTCTTCTTCCTTTCTTTCCTCTACTAAGGTATATGAGTCCCAAATTCTAATCACCTCTTTGGGTTACTCATCACTGAGCATTCCTACCTGTATGTGTGTTGCATACATAAATAAACCATTTTTCTCCTGTTAATCTGTCTTTTATCGGTTTAATTAGCAACTTCCAGGTCATAAAGATAAGAGTGTAGACGAAAAGGTTCTTTTCCTCAACTGGCACTTATTGAAATTCACTTTTAACTGAAATAGGTCTATTGAATCAGAATCTCTAAGAAAAGGTTCTTCGAATAAGCTTTTTAAACAAAAATCTAAGTGACTTTTATCAAGAAGTTATGGCAACTTTGCACTGTGAGCCTACTGCCATGGACCAATGGATTCATCATAAAGGGGAGTAAGCTGAGAATCAAAATGTTACAATTTCCAATTTGACACAGGAAAAAAAGAAGAAACAAGGTATAGGTTTTATTACTAATAAGATCTTCATCTTTAACTCAATCTACAAGTCAAATTTTACAAATTTTGTCTGTCCTTAGTCAGTTCTGCCTATGCAAACAGATCTAACAAGAAGAACATAATTTCTTCCCACTTTATCAGGAAGAACAATGCTATCATCATTTATTGAATGCACATTATATGTAGGTTATCATTTCATTAAGCTCATTTAATAACTTAACAACCCTATAAGGTAGGAGAGTTATTAACCCCATAAGGAAACCGAGATACAAGTATATTAAGTAATTTTCCCAAGATCATAACAGTAATAAGTGCCCCAAAGCAATTTGAACCAAAAGAGAAGGGTGCCAAAGACATGCTTCTGCTTAAAATTATGATCTTCTGTGCACCCAAAGAGCCAAAATTTTCTCGAGAGAAACAAATTCATTTCCATTTCTCACAATATGAAGCTACAAATGTGCAAAGAAATATTTCCCAGTAGAGAAAAAAAAAAGTTTGATAAAATAGTCAAAAATAAAAGGATAATTGAGGAGGAGGAGGAAGAGGAAGAAGAAGGGGACAGGGAGAAAGGGGTGAAGATGGTATAATAGTGGGAAAATAAGAGATTTCCTAAGAAGGAAGAAACCATAAGAAGCCAGTCTACAGTAGTAAGGAAGCCTTGAAGCCTTTTGTCTTCAGGGCATTTGCTGACACCTCTGCCAAAGGCACCATCTTGGGAAAGCAGGACAGCACAAACCCAGGACCAAAGGTAGCTGGAGGTCAGATACTATCCTCAAAAAGCCAGGCCGTCAAAAGTATAAGGCCTTCTATGCACGACCTAAGAAATAATTTATCACTTTAAAGAACACTAATCTGTTTGGGCTTTGCTCCTCATTAAATTCAGAGAAAATCTGGGGAAGAGTTTCCCTGAAAATTTCTAATTATCCCTTTACATTTATATGGTTTGGGAACTGGAATTCAAATTCTTATTTGGTCACCCCAAATCCCAAGCCAAATGTTTAGTTCAAAATGTTACTCAGTAAATAATTCCCCCTACCTCCTAGGAGAAGCATATATACATTTTCTATGAAAGGTCTGTCTTTAACCCAGTCCTCAAAGAATTCTCACAGATAAAGTTTATAGACACAGTCTCATAACTAAAAAGGTCACTAAAACATGTAGAAAGAAGACATTAGAAATGAGTATAAGCATAAACAAACAACAGAAAAAAACCCTTTCAGAATCATATTCATAAAGACTGCAGATATTTGAACTAATAGATATAGAATATAAAATACAAATATTTTGCATTTTTAAAAACAAACCACAGAATTATTTAAGTGATGAGGAATTAACGACTGGGAAATTTGAAAAATCATGAAGTAGAATTTCTGGAAAAGATAAAAATAATAAATGTCATTAGAAGTTCATAAAATAACTAAGAAGAACATTTAGACAAAGCTAAAGGAAAAATCATTAAATTGACTGATATTAAAAGAAGCCAGGGATAACAGAAGCTAGCTACCAAGACATAATAATGGCACAGATAAGTGGCTTCTCAACAAGAACAACAGAGGAAAAGAAAGAGGTCAAATAATTTCTCCAAACAGTAAAAAAACTGTAAGTAACAAATTGCATGTTCAGAAAATAAAAAAAAAAAAATTCAAAGAAGATAAAAATAAAGATTTTTTTTTTACATTAAGAAAACTGAAAGACTCCAGAAACCAATGTTGCGTTGTAAGTTAACTATATAAAATTTAAATGAAAAAAAAAAAAAGAGAGAGAATCCTGAGAGAGTTTAAAATTAAAAGACTTTCATTAAAGGAAATCCTGCAGGATGTACTTGTTTCAAGAAGAAAGGAGTTGAAAAAATAAATAACATTGCAGAAAATGTTAAACTAGACATTTATTTTGTAAAGCTGTAATATAGTAGGTACCTCATGGGTTGGTATAAAATCAAGACAGACTAAAAATCGTGTACAATAGACTATTAAGCAGTGAGTGATCAGAGTTTCAACATGCTAAATGCTAGCATTATTCAGGAGAAGGGGGAAGATTTTTATTAACTTTAGATTTTGTTAAACTTTATATGTATGTTAAAATTCCTAAACTAATGAAAATATAACATATTACAATTTGGTAGAGACAATATTGAAGTTATTATTTGTAAATTATATGATTTTCTACAAAAAAAAATCCATGACACATTATAGACAAATTATTGGGATTTAGGAAAGAATTTTCTTAGGTTAAAAAATATTAGGCAATTCAATACATGAAGGTATACAGACCACTGCTGTAACCCCTGAGCTATTGAACCAACCGCATGAAGGTATATGAAGTACAAATATATAAGAGAATGACTTAGAAAATGTCATTAATATAAAAATAAATTTATAAAAGCATTAAAAAATAACGTACTATCAATTAACCCAAAAACAATGTACATGGACTTTATGTACAAAACTATAAAATATGATTGAAAGGTATTTAACACCCAACTAACTGAAGAAGTGGACCATGTATATGGATAGAAAAAATAAATTCCATAAAAAATATGAATTCTTGCCAAATCGATCTATAGAGTCAATGCCAAAATCACAACAGGATTTTATTTTTAAATGAATGTTGGTGATATGATTCTATGATACAAGATTAAAGACAAAGAATACCCAAGAGGTATTCTAAGAGAACAAGTTGAATGGCTTCATTATTAAATACCAACATTGATTACAAGGTTAACATATTTAAAACAGTGTCATAGTGGTGCAGGAATAAATAGATAGACCAAGGTAATAGTTTGAGAGCACTCAAAAATCTCCTGAATATGTGGCGACTTAAAAAATGAGAGAGGTGGATATTCACATCGGTAGAGAAAGAACGGACTCTTTAGTAAACAGTGCAGTTATAATTGGTTATCCTCTCAGAAATAAAAATGAAAAATAAATGCTACTCTAAACCATACACAAAGTCAATGACAGGAGGACATACAATGCCAAAATGTTTTTTAGAGGAAACTATCATCTAGTTAGGCAACATGTTTTAAGTAAAACATACAAACACAAAACGTAAAGAAAACAAGTTTTGACTTTGTTAAAATTGAAACTTTATATTCAGTGAATGACACAACAAGGTAGAGAAAATACAAACTACAACTAGGGCTGGAGAAAAGATCATTGTAAAACGCACAAAAGACAAAGGATTAGCATTCATAATATATAAAAAAATTCCTACAAATCAATAATAAATAAAAAGATCAACATCTCAATAGAAAAAAATGGATAAACGACATAAACAAGCACTTCAAAGAAGATAAAAAACAAGTGGCATATAAATACATTAAAAAGTTATTCAACATCTGTAGTAATCCAAGAAAGGCAAATTAAACATAATGATATCTCACCCATGGTACTGATAATAATTAAAACATTAGTGCATTCTAAATCTTGACCTTGATTTCGAGTAATGAATTCTCACATATGGATGGAGTTTTTAAAAAACACAACTTTGCAAAAACAAGTTGTGTTATCTTATAAATTTGAATATATACATATCCTTTGATTTAGCAATTTCAATTCTAGATATATAGCTTAGAGATATCCACAAAAATGTTCATAGCAATACAGTAATACGAAAAACAAACAAAATTTTAAAACCTGAAAACAATCCAGATGATATTTGCCAAGAGTATAAAAAATTAGATAATGTATCTTGAAACAACATATCTTAAAGATCAGACTACTATTTGAAGCAAAAGTGAATGATATACAAACTGATAAATCTTTAAAAGTCATAAAGTTGAATGAAAAAGAGTAATTCATCAAAAGATACAGACATTATGATTTCATGTATATAAAGCTCAAAAACATTTATGGTGACTATACATATGATAAAACTGTAAGACAAGTGAATGGTTTCTACACATTGTATGTATTTTATGTGTGATTATGTTTCACACCAAAAATCAAAACCAATGCAAAAAAAAGGATGCCCTGCAAGTAAAATATTTATTGCATAATGATCATTCTATCCTGCCTGCCATGCTCTTTAAGCTGTAGAATTTCTACATATGATTCTTTCAGCTCAGCCTGCTACAAGAAAATTGTAATCGGTTATCATAACATTTCATTTTCTCTGATGAGTCTTACTAATGTCATGTGAGGACACAATACTTATGTACTTGAGATGTAAGAAGATGTGGCTTGAGGGTCTCCACTGCTTGTATTATATTATGTTATTTTAAAGAGTAAACATAACTCCAAAATTTAAATAGCTGCTTAAAGAGAAAAATAACAACGGAGACTGTAATGCTATGCACATACTATTAGCCCTTCCTGCAATAATCAAACCAATGTTTTGTTTTCTGTCATTTTATTTTATTGTTTTTTAGAAGGTATAAAGATGACAATCCAAACCTTTTAAACTACTCGTGAGACAAAATTTGAAGAGAATATAAAGCCAGTTTCCAATTTTTGTTACTAAAATACATTACCATCTGCTTGGAACAATTAACAAGTGACAGTTTTCCTTTTAAAATATTTTTCGGCTTCTTTTAAAATTTCCTCATGAATAGAAAATCTAACAGAATCAGAAAGACAACCAAAATAGTAAAGGAAACATCCTGTACCCCAGTAAATACTCAAATTACATTGGACTCACAAAAAAACCCAATATCCAGATAAGGATTATATTTGACTAAGTAATGAAATTACTTTTATTTAATGAGTTAATACTGATGGTCTTCCCCTGCCTCTTATTTTCAGCATGATAATTTACTTTAGTTCCTATTGCATGCATACATGCATATAGAAATGCATGAATACATACACAAATACATATGAACTATCAAATAAAAGTTCAGGTAAGGCTATAACTAATCTAGTAGTTGAGATGAACATAAAGCAAAAATCATGTGCTTGTAAAGAATTCTAAGACCTTGACTTCACAGTGCAAGTGAACTTTTAAAAAGCCCCAAGCCCTAATAAAGCAGGGATTCATTATCAAAAGTTTCTATGAAAAAAGAAAAAAAAATAGTTTCTATGAAGAGGAAAAACAGAAATATATCAATGACATGAACGACTAAAAATAAAATGACCTCAATCTTTAAAAGGAGAACATAGAATTAAGGAAGGATCTGGTAAAGACCCATCTAATACCACATACCCTGAGAAATAACTGTTGCCTTCAGAAATTACCGGTCCTGGCCACTTACACTGCGATATATCCCTGGTCATAGAGGAATGTGAACATTCTCGCTCTTGTTAATAGTAATTGAAAACTGTTGTAGCAACTTGTGGTTAAAATTCTGAAGGAGGTCAAACTTTTAAATAGGTTTTTATTTTTAATAAAATGAACATAAGTTTTCGGTTACATCTGTATTAATTAGGACTGTGTAAATTGTAATTAATGAAAATGAATTCAAACTAGGTTAAAATATAAAGGAAAAAACAGAAAAATCCAAACTTTATAAACGATACACAGGCATATTACAATCCCAAAGAGAAATTATGCAGCTCATCTCCGTGAATGGCAAATTTTGCTGGCAGTTTCTCTCTGGTAACTGGCTTTCTCTGCCTCTCAGTCACCACCCTACAGTGGGTAGAAGAGAGTCGCCCCACACGTCTAAGTTTACAGTTGCTCCTAACTGAACAAGGATATATCAGTATCAATTATGAATTCCCTGGAAAGAAAATTCTTCTTTCTTGTCAGTTTGGAGAGGTTTTTCTTTCCCCTTTTGGTTCAATTGAGTAAAATAGAAAGATTGATTAGGCCCTCAAGTTCAACTGACAAAAGGCAATTGAGGTAGCGGCTGTTTGCACAATGGAAAATACTCTATGGAGTATTTATTATAATGCAAGCAGGTCCCATTCCTGAATCCAAATTCAGGAATTTGGATTGCCTCAGGAGCTCTATAATTAAACCTACTTTGCTGTAGTAATTGTACTGTTACGACACTGTCCAGATCAACACATCTATACTAATGTATATGCTTTGGGCTTAATAGGGCAGTTGAATTTTATTTTGAAGGGAATCAAGTAGTGAGTTTCCTACTGTAGTGACTGTCCTACTGTAGTGACTGTCCTGTGGGAAAGATTCATGAGACAAGTGCACCTTTGGTACTCCCCTGCCTGACTATATGGCTGATCCAATTACCTGTGAAGGTCGTAGGGAAGTAACAACTAGAGTTTTATTGTTTATGCTGGATTTATCTTTGGTGTGTACTTCCTTTCACGGATAGTGAGCTATTTAGAGCGCACAATTTTCAGAAGCATTATAGCATAGAAATACTGGTTTTAGAGACACATCATCACTGTCCAAGGCAAAAGCTTTGTCATTTAGTCATTGTGTGGCCTCCATCAGATTACTTAACCTAGCTGTTCAGCAGTTTCCTCATCTGTGAATCTGGGATTAAATATAGATTAAACAAATGGGGCACCTGGATGGCTCAGTTGGTTAAGCGTCCAACTTCGGCTCAGGTCATGATCTCGTGGTCCGTGAGTTTGAGCCCTACCTCGGGCTCTGTGTTGACAGCTCAGAGCCTGGAGCCTGCTTCAGAATCTGTGTCTCCCTGTCTCTCTGACTCTCCCCTGCTCGCATTCTGTCTCTTTCTCTCTCAAAATGAAATAAACATTAAAAAAAAAAAAAAACAAGTCTTGGACTAAGGCTGATTGACTGTGAAGTTAATTTAATTTTCTGAGTTCTTGACTTTCCAAGGCTCATCTACCTATCTTTGCATTTTTTTTTTCTTAAAGCATATTCCAAATGGTATAGATGTCAAACCCAATAGAACTTAGTTCCACCCCTGGTCAAGTAGAGTGGACCCAACCCACATAGTTATTCATAACTGTACTAGGAGGATTTCTTTAACTCAGACTTCTAGCAAGATGACAGAAAGAAGGGTTGACAATGATTGGGCACTAATTTGGTTAGAGGAATCTGTTCAGTTTATTTTACACAGTATTTTAAGAATAACTACTTTATTCTTATTCTCTACAAGAATAACTAATAGTAACTTTCAGAATGTAAGTGTCATTTAGTATGGTCATCGCGACCGTAACAAAGTGTAGAAAATGTTCATTTAACTGCTGACTCTAAAATCCCCCAAAGAGAGTTATCTCTGAGAAAAGACAAGTTCTTGGGGTTGCAGTGGGACTCCCAGATGCTGGCTGGCTATCACTACTCCATGAAAGAAGAAAGAAGTTAGAAGAGTTTTCTCTATGTAAAAGAAGGGAGAGGAAGTTGAGGCTCCACAATCTGCAAAAAAGATGTAGAGGACAAAAAAGAGAGAGAGACGAGCTGCATGCTGTGCACAGTGACTCCTCCCAGAGACCGTTGCAAATTCTCAGTAGAGTCATTTAAATTTGTAAAAGTCGTGGAAGTGACTATTTATTTTGAGAACTGAAGAAGCAGCTGAATTTCACCCATGGTTAGCTTATGAGAACACAGGGTCTCTAGAAATGTTACCACCCTGGGAGTACATAGAGATCTCAGAGAGTGTGCCATAGCATATATGCCCCCAGAAGCCAATGCTGAGACAAGGATTCTAGGGCAGGTAGTTTATCTCCGAGGAGAAGAAACCACCAGTCCAGCAGGGAGGTATTGAGAAAAGGAAGGGAAGGTGGCCCCCATAATGTTCCTGATGAAGCTATTCTAACACTGTGCGTGACTGAGCATAATCCCGTTGGGGGAAGGGGAACCAGTGTGATACCTCAGAGGTATCCCGGGCTGAGGGGGTATTAATATATCATTCCTGCCAATTATTGGTAGAGAGCTATTCCCAGGGGGTACTCCTTGGCACCTCTGTCCCCAAGAAATAGAGGTGTATATATTGGTGCTGGAAGTTGAATGCTGAGTAAGGGCATGTTGGCAGGGCACAAACATCATCTACTCTAATGGTTTTCATTTCCATCGGCTCTGGAATTGACAGGAGTGTTAGGAGAAGTTCACTAGATTTCTGAAGGTCAGAATGACTCCCCGTGTCTTTGACTTGAATGGTGGCATTTTATTTTGTTTTAAATTTACACTCAAAAAGGATTGATTCTTTTTAAGAAAGTCTTTATAAAGATATGCCTAGGAAATGCGTTATGTGAGAGCTTGTCCTGTACTTTTCTTCTAAATCATTCAGCTGATAATGATTCTCTTAAAATGTCCACATTCTGTGTCCAAAGTTTTCCTATATTGGGATGGTTTCTCCTTTCTGTAATGTCATTAAAATTAGTGTAAAACCTCCACTCTCCAACATTTAAGACCTGGTCCTTAATAAAGGTATTTAAAGACATCTATATTGCCAAAGAATTGGCCCAGTTTGTAGTGCTTTTAGTTCTGTTTCCATTTCTGTAGTTTCATAATCTGCAATATTAGGATTTTATTCTCCTTTCTTTTTGGAAAGAAGGAACAAAATTCCAGATGCATCCTGAATAGAAAAGTTTCCCAGAATTACAAAGAAACGTAGAAACCATTCCGTTGTCAGTATAGCATATTTATATGTTATACTAAACATATTTATATTAAACATATTTATATGTTATATTAAACATATTTATATGTTATACTAAAAATAAGCACACTCCCTACTCCAATGCTACTTGCTCAAAGATTAACTGCATAGTCATGTTACACAGCACTGAGTAGTCTTTGCAGGCATCATGTTTGATATGTGTAAATATGCAATACGTACCTATAAACTGATGGGTAGGAAAGTGAAAAATTATCACTGGCTTCATTTATTTTGGAATGATACACAGGCTTAATAAAAACAGAAATGTGAATGAATTCAATAATTGGGGGGAATATACATTATCCTTTTTTCAGTAACCTTCTAAAAGTTATTGATTTTTAGTTTTCCATCTAGTGTTTCATTTATCTTTTTACTTCCTCATAGTTTCAATCCCAGCATTGAATTTTCTTTGGCCTGAAAACATTTTAGTTCCTTTCCAAGTGAACAATGACTTCCTTTCTTCTATCTTTTAACTTCCACAATAGAATCTCTAATACTGGGGGCCATCCCAGCCTCCATGATTATGAAGACAGTTCTGGTTCTCTTCCTTCATAGTTCCACAAGGGTTATCAACCTGCTTTTTCTCTACTTCAGGTAGAAGTTTTCTTCTGAACCAATTATCCTCCTATCTTTGTCCTCTGAAGAATTGGTTTTCCACTCCCAGCTATTTTCTCTCTTAGGGTAAGCTTTCTGTCTGGGTCATTTTGCTTATTTCTCTACTCTCTTAAAAACTAGATTCCTCTGCCTTAGAGGATTCTCAGCTTCACATGCTATTTGACATGTTTAAAATTTCTTCGATTCTAAGAGAATTTTGTTTTGCTGCTATTTGAGAAGTGCAAAGCAGGTCATCAGTTCAGGAACACAGAAACGTACGTTACCTTGAGAAAGAACCCACAGCTGTATTTTGCAGGTGCTATAAAAATCATCTTGTGGGGAACTATCTAACTAGTGTGTTTCATTTCCCCTTAACCCCTAGTAAGTACAAATTCCAGAAGTTTAATTAAACTTTGGAAACACTTCACCAATGACTGAAACGTTTTTCTTCATTATCTTTGACCCATTCTCGCAGTTTGTTGGTTATATCCTAATATTCATCTTCCTAACAATGCAAAAGATGATTGAGTACATACGTGGAAAACTGATCTTGGTGAAAGTAACTTTTTTCCCCATTTTATGGAGAAATAATTGGCATACATTACTGCATAAGTCTAAGGCATACGGCAGGATGATTTGAATTACATATGTCATGACATGATTACAAAAGTTTCAGGTAACATCTATCTTCTTATATAGATACAATAAAAAGAAATAGAAAAGAAAACAATGAAGAAAAATAATCTCCGTGTGGTGAAAACCCTTAAGATTTACTCTCTCAACAATATTTCTGTATATTATACAGCAGTTATCATGTTGATAACATAGTTATCATGTTGAACCCTATATCCCTAGCATTTATTTATCTTATAACTGGAAGTTTGTACTTTTTGACCACCTTCTTCCAGTTCCCCCTCCTCCCACCCTCTGCTACTGGTAACCACAAGTCTAATCTCTTTTTTCATGAGATTTATTGTTTTTTTTTCTTTTAGATTCCACATATAAGTGAGATCATACATTTGTTTTTCTCTGTCTAACTTATTTCACTTAGCATAATGCCCTTAAGCTCCATCAATGTTGTCACAAATGGTAGGATTTCCTTATTGTGTTATGACTGAATAATATTCCATTGTATGTCTAACCACAACATTTTTACCCATTCATCCACCATTAGACACTTAGGTCATTTCCATGGCTTGGCTATTATATATAATGCTGCTATGAAAAAGGGGGTACAGATATATTTTCAAGTTAGTGTTTTTCTTGGTCGATCATATGGTAGTTCTATTTTTAATTTGTTAACAATTGTCCATTCTGTTGACATAGTAACTGCCCCAGTTTATATTCTGACCAACAATACACAAGGGTTCCCTTTTCTCCACATCCAAGCCAGCATTTATCTCTTGTCTTTTTGATGATGGTCATTCTAACAGAAATGAGGTGATATCTCACTGTGTTTTTAATTTGCATTTTCCTAATGACCAGTGATGCTGAGCATCTTCTTATGTACATGTTGGCCTTTTGCATATCTTTTTTGGAGAAATATCTATTCAGGACTTTGCCCATCTGTTAATTGGGTTATTTGGATTTTTTTGCTATTGAATTGTAAGAGTTATTTATATTTTGGGATTCATTATCAGATATAGGTTTGCAAGTATTTTTTCCCATTCTATAGACTATCTTTTCATGTTGTTAATGATTTCTTTTGCTGGGCTGAGCTTTTTAGTTTGATTTAGCTCCACTTGTCTATTTTTTAGTTTGTTACTTGTGCTTTCGGTGTCATATCCAAAAAATCAATACCAAGACCCATGTCAAGAAACTTTGTTCATAAGTTTTCTTCTAGGAGTTTCATGTTTTTATATGTTGATCCATTTTGAGTTAATTTCTGTGAGTGGTGTAAGATGTGGGTCTGATTTCATTCCTTTACTTGTGAATATCACATTATCCCAGCAACATTTATTGAGGAGACTATCTTTTCTTTATTGAGTATCTTTGGCTCCCTTGTCAAGTATTAGTTGACTGTATATGCTTGGGGTTATTACTGGACTCTTGATACTGTTTCATTGATTTGTCTATTTTTATGCCAGTACCATACCGTTTTGATGACTATAGATTTATAGTAGAGCTTGAAATCAAGAAATCTGATAACCTCCTGCTTTGATTTTCTTTCTCAGGAATTCCTTAGCTATTTGGGATCTTTTATGAATCTATATAAATTTTAAGAGGTTTTTCTTTTTTTTTAACTTCTGTAAAAAATTTCCATTGCAATCTTGATAGAGATTGCCATTGATTCTATAGATGACTTTCAGTAGTATTGACATTTTAACAATATTAATTCTTCCAATCCATGAACATGAGATACCTTTCCATTTATTTGAATCTTTTTCAATTTCTTTCATCAATGTCTTTCTACGTCCATGCTGAAGATCTTTCACCTCCTTTGTTAAATTTATTCCTAAATATTTTATTGCTTTTGATGTTATTATAAATGGGATCAATCTCTTTATTTCCTTTTCAGAAATTCTATTGTTAATGTATAGACATGCTAAGACAATTCAATGGAAAGAGAATTCTTTTAACAAATAGATTCTAGAGGGGTCATTTGCATATTAAAATCATTTAGGATGAAGGCAGGACTTCGGCTGGAAATATAACAATTGGTGAGATATCAAAGTGTTCACTGACTAAATGGGAACACCCAAGAGTTCTGCAGTTGATGTTGAACAGGAAAACAGACGTGGTGTAAGAATGTGCCATGAGCCTCAACAGAGGCTCAGGAGAACCTAAGTTTCTCCTCAGGAGAGCTTTAGTTTCTACTCAACAGTGTAAAAGATAACAATCTGGAAATAGCACTGGGAAACCAAGTGAATATTGACCAAACTTCCTGCTTGACATATATGACGATATATCATCTATATAAAGAGCTTGACATAACAATCAATACTTGTTAGATGTACAGTGATGATAATAATAAAGCATTTTATACACAGTAAAAAAAAGTATAGAAATGTTACTGATTTCTGTATGTTGATTTCATATCCTGAAACTTTATTGAATTCACTCACTAGATATAATAATTTCCATATATTCATGAATTTTTCAGTTTTCCTTTTGTGATTGGTTTCTACTTTCATGCCATTGTGGGCAGAAAAGATGCTTGGCATGATTTCAATCTTCTTGAATTTGTTGAAACTTGTTTTGTGGCCTAACATGTGGTCTGCACTAGAAAACTTCATACAACAAAGAAAGTATTCAGTATGAGATTATCAACCAAACAATTCATTTTCCAAACTGAGTTTTAAAAGGAATAAAAAATATATATATTTTTGAAAATATTAGCTAGCTCTAGAGTTCTTTTTTTTTATTTTTTTTTAATTTTTTTTTCAACGTTTATTTATTTTTGGGACAGAGAGAGACAGAGCATGAACGGGGGAGGAGCAGAGAGAGAGGGAGACACAGAATCGGAAACAGGCTCCAGGCTCTGAGCCATCAGCCCAGAGCCCGACGCAGGGCTCGAATTCACGGACCGCGAGATCGTGACCTGGCTGAAGTCGGACGCTTAACCGACTGCGCCACCCAGGCGCCCCACTAGAGTTCTTAAAAATATATGGATGAGAACTTCTGCGGTAGCCACAGAAAAATTTAAAAAAAAAAAAAGGAAAAATAGTGTTGTAGAGAATGGGACAAGAGTTCTAGCAAGTGTCTTCCTGGGATAAATGTCCTCAGAAATTCTTTATAATGAAAAATGAAAAATTATGTGAAGGCACAAAAGGAAAAGTATAGAAAAAAAGATGTGTTGGATGTAATGGTTCCAGTGAAATAAATTTAAATATATATTATGAATATGTGAGTATGTGTATGAACATATATTTAACTCGAACAAAAAACTAACATCATTAGGATAGAAATTACATCTTTCAGTAATATAAAGTAGTACATAAATACTAAATAAAATCATATGTTAATTTTATAAGATACAGTTTGTATTTTTAGATGATTAAAAGTTAAAAATAATAGACTTAAGAACACAAAACTTAAAAGTTCACAGGCATAACAAACAATGGGATAGAGATTTAGAAATTCCATAACCAAATGTAGGAATCATAGAATCATGGAATGCTAGAGCTGGAAAAAAATTTAGAGATGAGAAAATGTCATAAATCTGAGGTTTCTTCTGAATGGCTTACATGTTGAATGGAAAGCTTGCCTCCCATGACATGTGGTATTTTACTGGAGAAGAAAGAAATAATATACAGTAGAGGGAAGAATCATTTGTGGTTGACTTAGAATGTTTTACAAGAAATAAGAAGGGCATGTTTAAATTACTTATAAGAGAAAGTGTCCTAAAGGCAAGAGCAATTTAACAATGGAATAGCCACCCAAAGAGGTCATTGAAGAAACATCAATAAGACATTCAGAAAGAGATTAAATATAATTCTAAAGGGAATAATATAAGTGTCTGGCAATAACATGTACTAGGTACAGAGGTCTGAATACAATGACCTGTCATTTTCCCCATAGTCCCTATGTCTATGATTCACGTAAAATAATCATGAGAGCAAATAGAGGTAAGGTGAACATCAAAGGGGGAAAACTCATGAGACAAAATAAAATAGGGCTACCAGAACATACATGGTAGCACAGAAGAAAGCAAATCTTTTTTAGCTGAAAAATATTACTAAATAGCATTCTGCTGGTACATTTTGCTGCCTCTGTCTAGGGAAGCAATGGCAAGACACGTGCCATTCTGTCAAAAGCATTAAGATTTTTTTAGAAATTTTTTTTTCTAATCTGTAACAGCACAGTCTGCCTTTGAGTTTTTATGGTCTCATCATGGAATGGATGCCCCAAAAAAGGAGCTTTTACAAAAACGTGTATAGAGTCAGAACAAATATCCAATGCATTTAGTAACTTGTGAAGATTTATGCTGGCAGGAATAATGTCACAAAGCAGAGTCATAAAATCAGAATGTTTCAATTGGAAGAAACTTTAGAGATCCTTAAGCATAAAGCTTCATGTGGTTGAAAAACAGTAGCATGGGCTTCTTCATGCTCAATGCTAAGGCAAATATGAGAACACGAACACCCAAACCCTTATCCATGTAGTAATGAGCTAAAACACACTCCAAGAAAATACAGGTGAACAATAACAGTATCTTACTACTCAAAAAAGCTAAGCAGGAAATCAAACCCAGAAATGATAATAGGAAATAATGTTGCTTTTTATTACATTAAAATTTTTACTTTCTATTTGTTAGGAATCAATATGAATAATATTGAAAATCCAGAGTCGGAGGCTTAACTGACAGAGCCACCCAGGTGCCCCATTAATTTTCTAAAGAAAGCAATTATGATTGAAAAAAAATGAAGATACAAGGATATTTATTCCAGTACCATTTATGTAAAAGCAAAGTGAGGTAACTTTGATGAATTTTTCCCAGTGACTTCTTGATGGCTCCGAGTACTTCTCTATTTCTACATAAATCATCCAGTAACACTTCTAGACTTACAATCTTGAGTATGAAACTCTCTCTCTTAATTTTATAAGATTAATTTTATGTTGTCAGACTCTCATGTTATCTTTAAAAATAGTGAAAGAGAAAGTTTATGTACAATGTAGTAAACGCTGTATAATTGGCCATTATGAAATAATTCTTAAAAGGGCTTTGTTTCTCCAAGACATTTCAAGAAAATATTTATGTTCAGATGCATATGATATAGTCACTGAATGAATACCTTTTGAGGCACATTCATAATGTTTCATCGTGATTATGTTATTTTAAATAAATTCAAGTTTTAACTTATTCAAAAAAGTAAAGGGTGCATCCGTATTTCCTGAATATGCATTTTAAAACTGTAATCGAAAGTAGTATACAAAAGACCCTTTGATGGTAATTCATGGAAATTGGCTTAGCTCTTTGGTAATTATCTTTGGTAGATTCTACTGTTAAATATAAAGTATGAAAAAATCCTGTCCATTTACCTCATATTCATGTTGTCACTTAATTCTGAGTACTTAGCAGGAGCACTGAAACTAAATATTGAAAGGGAAACAACCGATACAATTTTTTTGATGAATTTAGAATTTTTTTAATTTTTAACTTAAAAAAAGGTGATTCTTTGATAGTAGAATTTCTTCTTTAATTTTCTTTTTTTTTCTTTTTTTTAATTTTTTTTTTTAACATTTATTTATTTTTGAGACAGAGACAGAACATGAACAGGGGAGGGGCAGAGAGAGAGGGAGGCACAGAATCTGAAACAGGCTCCAGGCTCTGAGCTGTCAGCACAGAGCCTGACGCGGGGCTCGAACTCACGGACCGTGAGATCATGACCGGAGCCGAAGTCGGACGCTTAACCGACCAAGCCACCCAGGCGCCCCTTTAATTTTCTTACCAAATGGAAACTTGAAACTTGAAAGGGTGTACCCTTTTTATGTACATAGTATGCATAATTCTGAGAATGGATTTATTAAGTATTATAGAATTGGGATATATACTGGCTTCTCTGATAAAAGAGAAGTTAAGAGGCAGGGGACCCTGTGGTCTTTTCTATATCAGTTACTAAGCAATTAATGAAACAAATTTTACTGAGGGTCTACACTGATCCTATCACCAATTTAGACATGGAGAGCATTGTTTCTGTCAGAATGAGTTTTAGAGTACAATGAGATAGTGATGAAAGTTAAAAAAAAAAAAAACATTTTAATCTGAATAATTACCTTTATAATGAAGATATATGTAAGGTGTATAGGAGGCTAGGATGATCACTGTTGTTTGGTGGGGAGGGGGGGGAACTTACAGGGTGACCCACAGAAACAATTGCCTTTGATCTGAACCCCAGGTAGACAAGCTGGATTTAGGAAATGGGCGGTACTGGTGTTAGCATTTCAAATGGTAAGCTCTGTTTGAGCAAAGACATAGCTGTTTGGAAGAAGATGGTGTATTCTGGAAATGCCAGCATCTCAATATAGCTGTGCCAAATGAAGAGTGGCAGAAGACAGAACTGCACCAGTTAGGCAATGGATGTTCTTGAAATGGAAAAGATTCCTGTACTGACAAACATGGCAGGGTAGTTGGGGAGGAGAACAGACAAGTAGCTTGGACAAGGGGGTGGGTGTGGGGGAGTATACACACTACCTCAAGAACTCAGATATTCCATATCTATGAATCTCAGTGTGTTTGTAATTCATCCAAGGTATTTCCAAGGCACCTTGGTTCGAAGTCATTGAGCAATGGATTATAGAAGTTATGTGTGTGTCTATATAAATGTATAAATATATATATACACATTCATCATTAGTTTGGTTGTACCTCCTTGGTTGTACCTCTTGGGTGGAAGCAAAAGAAATTTGTGAATTGTGATTCACCTCAGCTATCCTTCACCTCCATTCTTGTGACTTCATAGGCACTGCCGTAACTATAAACCTTGGAATCAGTACAGGAGTTTGAATATTTTGGAAGCAACTTCATGACTTGGAACCCATGTAGCTTCTTGAGTAAGACAGTTGTGTGTTTCAAACCTGGGTACTATGATTACTCTCTGAGCTCTGTTTTTTTTTTTTTTTTTCCTCTGCAAGTGTGGTTAAAATAACCACTACTTTACAGAATAGTTGAGAGTTATAAGAAATAGAGAAATGTATCTGACATTTAATAGTTAAGTGCTATTCTGGTTACCTTGCTTCTCATTACTGGATAGTTATGATGAATTCAACCTAGTCTCTTTGTTTCCCTGGACCTAACTTGGAGATCTTGCAGTTCTAAAAACTGCCTTAAAAGGTAAGGCGTAACCTGAGAGTCCAGTAAAGCCGAGTAGCACCTTGAGACTTTATTTTAAACAGAGTTAAAATGAAATACATATTAGATTCTCTACTTCCCTAAGGGGCAGCCATTCGATTTTATATTCCTACACACTAGCCTATGGATAAACACAAGAAGACAATGGTGCAATTTTTCTGTTTTTATATTATTATAGAAACATCTTGAAAATGCTTTGAGTGTGAATAGTTTTCTAAATATAGCTCTGCATTACTGTGTCTCTTTCATTTAATATGGAACTTATAAGCAAAGCTATAGAGGCATAGAGTATTTTCATCAATCTGTATGACCAAATATATGTGAGCATAGTGGCCCATTTGGGTTGATTCCCCCAATCTGCACGTTCCTTCCTCCCCCTCTCAGGAAATATCTATTTTATGACCAGAAATGTGAAAATTTAATTTCAGTCAAAATGTAATGGTAAGTAAAAACACCCAACTGTGCCTCAGGCACAATAAAGGGAAATCCTGTTTCCAGAATCCTAACTGTTAAGATAGCACAGGTACAAAATGTCAAATTGAGGTTTACTTGCAAAAACAAGAAAATTCTAGACTTTAATTAATCACATCAAAATAATTTCGAACAAGTTAGAGGACTTGAAAAGCTCCCAGAGTAAGCAGCTCATAGTTATGTTTCTTCCCCTGTAGGAAACACTTATTTGGTATCTAAGTTCATCTCATAAGATAGCTGCATTTGTTCTCATTTTCCCAATGTATGATCAAAACATCCATGGACAAATACAAAATAAGACATGCCACTAAAAACTATTTTCCCCTCAATCATTTGGCTCCTTTGACATAAATGACTGGAGAAATTATCTGGAAGGATTTTTTTAATTACTATAAAAAGAAGAGAAAAAAATTATGTGAAGGGTAGAAAGATCTAAGGAGAATTTTAATTTCAAAACCTTTTTAAACTGTAAGATCTCATAAGTTATATAATTCTTAGTTTTCCTTTTATTAAACAGAGGCTTTATAATTCTTTTTCACATTTTGCCAGTGATAAAAGATAGATAGCAATGGGGAACAAATAATTATACAATGTATTTATCAATTTATCATTTTATCCCATTTTATAGTGCCTCTCCCATTATGGGAACTATAGATTTTGTATCTAGCTCTGCTTAAGACCAAGCTTTGTAAGTAATATATTTTCTCATTTTAATTAAAGCGAACAGTTGTATTAGTTGTGTGGGCTGAGGCTTCAAGAGGGTAGAATGGAATGCATTCATAAGAAATGTTCTTACAACATGAAACCTTAAAAATCATTTGTAACCATCCTTGTTAACAATGCTTGTGTAGTTTATAAAGACTCATGTCTTGATATGACTGGAAAATAAGATCACAATTAGATACAAGTAGGCAGAAATATTGTAAATTAATATGTTACATACATTATAGTAATATATATGTAAATTATTCCAAGAAAATAAGCCTTACTGGCTTTCGTCTCAGAAAATTCACAAATATTTTCATTTTATCTTTATAAGTCATGTTAATGTTTAATTATATTTTAATCAACAACTTTAAAATGTGGTTTGTAAACATTTTGGAGCAATTCAAAGTAATACTAAGTGAGATAGCATTTCAGTTTTATTCTTCACTGAAGGTTCATGTACTGGCACACAAATAGCTCATGCCCTTCGCGGTTAGGGTGAAAGAGTACACTATAGTCATCACTAATGATATGTTTTCTCTTCTTTGTTTCCTCCACAAACATTGGGAAAAAATCAGAAGACTTCAATATAAAGATGCCAATTTGAGTATTTATCTCCCTCTTTTCTCCATATCCTATTGAAAAGTCCAAGAAAATATGAAAATAAGAAAGATAGAATTAGGATAGGAAACCAGATTAGGTATCATCAAATAAGCAGATTAAGTAAAGTCCCAACGGATATACAATATTAAACATCAACCCTGGCATGTTATGGGTTGAGTTGTGTCCCCCTAAAATTCATATGTTGAAGTTCAACCCTTAATCTTGCCAATGTCACTGTATTTAGAGACAGTGTTTTTAAAGATGCAATTCAAGTTAAATGAGATAATTTGCACGGGACCTAATAGAATATGATGACTTGTGTCCTTATAAGAAGAGAAAATGAGGACACACACATACACACACACACACACACACACACACACACACACACAGAAAAGACCATGTGAAGACACAGGGAGACGATGCTCATTTACAAGCCAAGAAAAGACTCTTCATCTCCAGAAATGGGATGAAATGAATTTCCTTGTTAAAGTCATTCAGCGTGTGGTAGCTTGTTGTGGGGGCCCTAATAGGTTAATCTGACAAAGAAAGGAGCTACTTCAAAAGTAATTGGAAGTATATTCCCCAAAAAGGTCTGGAAAACTCTCAAGCACAAAATAGTGGCTGGAAAAATGCCTATAATCCCAGCTTGGGCGAGTGGGAGCAGAGAGAGATGATGGAGAAGTCAAATTTAGTTGAACCCCAAGCAACCGAATGCAGCCTTTGTCCTACATTTAATTTAAAGTAAACATTGATGGCTCCTGACTGAGAGATAAAGACATGCGAGAATGAGGCTAGCATCTTAATGGATAAATGTGACTCGCAACAAAAAATGACTTTAAACAGACAAAAAAAAAAAAAAAAAGATGCAGAAGTCCAGTTAATTTCCACAGCAGTCCATAGCATTCTAACTGCAAATTTCAACTCTGACCTGGCACAGGCACTTGTAAAATCCAACCGGCAGATGCAGAAGAAACTTTGGGGAGCTGCCCCAACAAAGAACACGTTGAAAAGCTTTGGGAATTTCATAAGAACCCTGTGCTTAAAGTTGTTTCTCTTGAAGTCTACTTGGCACAGAGAACTGACATAGTCAAGGGGAGACTTCAAGCCTGTTGAGTGTGGTAGACTCACATATCGGATTCAGTGCACTTCTCACATCTACAAGTCCAAGTGTAGACCAAGCACCAAAAGGAAAAGAAAAACCACACGATCAATAGCCCCTGAGAGGGAGACCAAGAGAAATCATCAGAAATGTTTCCCCAATTAATGCATAACAGAAGCAGTGATGAGTAGTAGTAAATGCAAGGAAAAAAATACATTTAAGGATCATATATCATATTGTTTTCTAAATTTTAATTTCTAAGTTCTTAGATTCTAATTATTAGCTTCTAAATTCTTATTCACAAAGTTTACTTTGAACTTCACAGTTGATTATAATCTTTTAAAATTATTTGACTAGAAAAGATGTAAGGAACAATGATATACTAGAATTGGCCTATAACAGCTTGCTAGAGTAAATTTGGCATTCTTTTCCTAATTACACACCTGGTGGCATTGATGTCCATAGCTTAAACATGGCCATGGCAGAAATATTTGCACAATGAAAAGTGACAAATTCTAAAAGTCAAGGATTTTGTTATTTTTCCAGAGAGTGAGCTATTAAACATTTATCAGTACATATAATTATAATTATACATATTATATATAATATATTTATTATATATATAATTTTATGATGTTTGAAAGAATGAGAATAAGTGACCCAATTCAGCATCATTAATAAAATATAAGATATCTAAGATCGGATATAATAAGCAGTGTATGGACATATAGAAAAAACCCATAAAAAGTTACTGAAGGACATAAGGGAAGACATACCAAATATTTGGTGGGAAATCTACATTTTATAAAAGATGTCTCCCCCAAAATCATTTTGTATGTGGCAATTCCAATAAAATAGCTATAATTTGAGAGGTTGCTTAAAGTTTATTTTGTTCATGTAAAAACAATAAATGCTAAAGTATAAACAAAAAAAATGTTTAGACAAAAATGATAATAAATTTTTCTGACCAGATATTGAAATATTTTATAAACTCATTTTATTAAAAGAATATGATGCTGCAGAGGAATGATCATATTTTTGGAACATTGTGGAATACAAGAACAAGTAGATACATATTTAAATTTAACATACAAACAAATGGTGGTGTTTCAAATCCATGAATGAAAGGGTGCATTGTTTTATAAATGATATTGGAAGAATTGGCTACTTTTGTGGAAAAAAAATTAGATCCTTACCTCATGCCACTATAGCTATTAGGTTGAAGAAGCAGGGCTTGTAGGCTATAATTATAAACATTGTCTTGTCTCTTTTTTTCCTTTAAATATAATCTGAGTTCTGCTGATATCTGCTCACCCCCATTGGTGACCCTTTGGGACAGGACCTAAGCTGACCCCACGTTCTATGCTTCTGTGTTGAGGGGCACGGGGTAAGGAGCTTCTGATCACAGGTAACACTCAGAAACCTCTGTACTGAGAAATTCTGGGAATGCAGATCAGCCACTCAGTAGCAATCTGCCCTTCATTCTAACATCAAAGAAGCTAGGAAGCTAGTCACTTGCCCCTTCAGTTCTCCATCCTGCACCAGACACCTACCCACTGTGCCCTGAAACTTCAGAGGACAGTTGAAGTACTAGTTAAGTGGTCTCCGTAAAATGAAGGGAGCCCCACCATGCCACTCCTCCCCCTGAAGATGATAGCGAGATTCACGGGACACTGAGAGCTTTATCTCAACAACATCCACCCCTTTAATCAATGGCTGCTGACCTTCCTCTATCCTTGATAGAGTTGAGAGGTTTAAGAGTCCTGCAACCCTCGTGATATAAAACCGTAATGGCTGCATCTTGTTCTAGATACTTTAGACTAAGGTATCGTTTCTCGGTGCCTCAACACAAACTTCAGTTGTGGTATCACGGTATGCGTGTTTATTTGAACAATTCAAAATGGATTCAATATACTATGAAGGATTAGAAGTTTATATTAAGATATATTAATAATCTTGAATAAGAAAAGTGCTTACAATAAAGAGTAGAAATTAAGAAAAGAACAACTGATTTGACTATATAAAAGACTACATTGAAGGTTATATAAACTGTATTAAAAAGCACATTGCAAACTCGGAAAATGCATATGTGACAACATATGTGACAAATAAATGGTTAATATCGTTACTGCATAAAGATTAGCGCAACAGAAAATGGCAAAAGAGGCATAAACAGGCAAGTCACTAAAGAAGAAAGATGCATGGCCTTTAAATGTATGAAAAGATATTAATCTCACTAATAAATGAATGCAAATTAAAACAACAATGAGGATTTTTGTCTATCAGGCTGGCAAATACTATAAAGAGTGATAGTTGTTAGTATTAAGGATTTAGGGCAACCAGCATTCTCACATACTGCTAGTAAAATTAGTACATTTTAACAAACGTTTGGAACGTAATCTGGCACAATTTGTCAATTTATAAATATATCAACGTATATCATGTGCATTGCCTTTGACACAGTGCCATGATGCACCACCCGGACCCCCTTTCAGAAATGCAGGACTAGTTCCCCCAGCTGCTGGGAGTGCTGCCGGCAGACAGCCCTGAGCTGTCAACAGGCTTCAGGAATCACTCTGGCTGAAGAGAACCACCTTGCTCAAGGGCAAGCCAGCCTTGAGCCTGGGGCAGCCTACATCCAGTGACTAATCAATTTTGGGACCGTCCACCACAGTCCAGCTCCAGGCAACTCTAAGAGGCCACCCCAGCTTAAAATCTCCCTGGAGGATCTGCTGAGGGTTTCCCTGAGACTGCATGACAGTCAACTTCTCACGGTCCTGCTTCCTTCCCTTCCATTCCACAGGTATTGACCCCACGGACACATCATAAGATGCCTAAATGCAATCTTCATCTCACAGTCTGCTATTGGGAGACCTCAACCACTACCCATCTATTCTACATCTAAGATTTTATCATAAGAAAATGGCAACATAGGCATATGAAGGTGTAAGGGGCAGAATACCCATGGCAAATGACTCTATAAACAGAACAAAGCAATAAAAAAAAAAAAAAAAAAAAAACAGTAAGCTAATTATCCTTAATAAGAGTATGGTTAAATACAGTTTAAAAACCATACCATGAAGTTAAAAAGCCAGCTATGGAATGACACACATTTGGTTCAATTTTTAAATCTACCTATATGATATGTTTAGATCATATATTTATATATTACATAAAAACATTTGGAAGGATACCTCAAACCCTCGACCGTATTTATCTAGGTGTCTATGTACCATCTTTCTCTGTTTGATTTTGATTGATATGTCAAATAAAATCATAAACAAAACCCAAGTAACCAACAAAACCAGGATCACTAAACAAAGATGGGCTAAAGGTTTAGGCTTGAGTCTCTGTATGGATAAAGGACCCCAGTGGCCAAACTTTACATGTCAGGAAAGTTAGAAAAGACCCTACATATTGCAAGTTCACAAAATATTTTGATTTCCTTGATTGAAAAGTATTTTATTAGGACAATGGTTAACATTTCCATAGAAACACAATTATTTTTTGTTTTATATGCCCTTTACTCACATATGTGTGGGTACCACAGCAGAAGATGAAAAAAGGACAATAAGCTATGACTTTACATGTTTAGATTCAAGCCTTGGTTCTATCTCCAATTCAGTTTATAACCTTAAGCACGTTTTTTTCCTCATCAAAGGTGACAGGAGAAATGGGACAGTGCATACCTTTGTCATAGTTCTGAGAACCAGATGCAATGGCATCTAGAAAGATTTTTTTCATTCAAAACAGAGAAAAGTGATATACTAAGATAAAGGTAAGATATCGACAAGGGAGAAGATGGCAGCATAGGAGGATGCTGGGCTCACCTCATCCTGCTGACCACTTAGTTTCCACCCACATCTGCCTAAATAACCCAGAAAACCGCCAGAACACTAGCAGAGTGGACTCTCCAGAGCCAAGTGTAGACAAGGAAGAGGCCATGGAAGAGGGTAGGAAGGGCAGAGAGGCGGTGCACACTACACGGACTGGCGGGAGGGAGCCAGGGTGGTGGAGGGACAGCCCGCCCAGCAAGGCAGAGCCCCTGAGTCTGGCTTGCAAAAGTGGAGGGGCCAGACAGAGTGTGTTCTGACAGCCAGCAGGACTTAACATCTGGATTGTTATAAGTCAACAGCTCTGCTTGGAGACCAGAGAGCGGGAGGGCTAAAGGACAACAGGAGGGAGAGTTATTGAGCCCCGGAGGACAAAGCTCAAACTGGTGGGGAACAAAGGCACTGGGAAGTGCCATCTCCCTCACCCATCCCCCAGCCAAAATCCCAAAGGGAACCCGTTCTCATCATGGAACTTGCTTGCACCGGGCAAACACCCAATGCTGTGCTTCTGTGGATCCATCCCTCTGACAGGTCTGACTCTGTCCTGGTGCCGGTGCCACAAGGCCCCTCCAGAAGTGGACCACTGAAGGCAAAGCAAGCTGAGCATGCCCCTCCTGCCCCTATGCACCTTGCAGATCTACTCTGGCTAATACACCAGATCTCATAGAAGCAGCACCAGAAGCCTGGCAGTGTGCAAGTAGTCCAGACAGGAGCCACACCACTCTACAGTGAGTCCTGCCCCTGGGAGAGGGGAAGATAAGGTACACACCAGCCTGACTGTGGCCCTAGCAGTGGGCTAGGGCAGACATCAGGTCTGACTACAGCTCTGCCCACCAACGCAGGTTACTACAGACAGCACAGAGGAAGAGTTCCGTGCCACTCCAGGGACTATCCAAAATGATGAAATGTAAGAATTCTGCTCAAAAGTAACTCCAGGAAGTAATGACAGCTAATGAACTGATCAAAAATGATTTAAGCAATATAACAAAATTAATTTAAAATAATAGTCACAAAATTAATTGCTGGGTTTGAAAAAAAGTATAGAGGACAGCAGATAATCTATTGCTACAGAGATCAAGGGACTAAGAAATACTCATGAGGATCTAAAAAATGCTGTAAATAAGGTGCAAAATAAAATGGAGGCAACCATAGCTCGGATTGAAGAGGCAGAGGAGAGAATGGGTGAATTAGAAGATAAAATTATGGAAAAAGAGGAAGCTGAGAAAAAGAGAGATAAAAATATCCAGGAGTATGAGAAGAGAATTAGAGAACTAAGTGCTACAATCAAAACACAACAATATCCATATAATAGGAATTCCAGAAGAGGAAGAGAGAGAGAAAGGGACTGAAGGTGTACTTGAACAAATCAGAGCTGAGAACTTCCCTGATCTGGGGAAGGAAAAAGGCATTGAAATCCAAGAGGCACAGAGAACTCCCTTCAGATGTAACTTGAATCAATCTTCTGTACGACATATCATAGTGAAACTGGCAAAATACAAGGATAAAGAGAAAATTCTGAAAGCAGCTAGGGGTAAACACGCTCTAACATATAAAGGGAGACCGATAAGACTAGTGATAGACCTGTCTACTGAAACTTGGCAGGCCAGAAAAGAATGGCAGGAAATCTTCAATGTGATGAACAGAAAAAATATGCAGCCGAGAATCCTTTATCTAGCAAGTCTGTCATTTAGAATAGAAGGAGAGATAAAGGTCTTCCCAAACAAACAAAAACTGAAGGAATACATCACCACTAAATCAGCCCTACAAGAGATCCTAAGGGGGATTCTGTGAGTGAAATGTTGCAAGGACCACAAAGTACCAGAGACATCACTACAAGCATGAAACCTACAGACATCACAATGACTCTAAACCCATATCTTTCTATAATAACACTGACTGTAAATGGACTAAATGCGCCAACCAAAAGACATAGGGTATTAGAATGGATACAAAGAAAAAAACAAAACTTATCTATTTACTGTCTACAAGAGACTCATTTTAGACCTGAGGACCCCTTCAGATTGAAAGTGAGGTGTTGAAGAACTATGTATCATGCTACTGGAAGTCAAAAGAAAGCTGGAGTAGCCATACTTATATCAGACAAACTGGACTTTAAATTAAAGGATGTAACAAGAGATGAAGAAGGGCATTATATAATAATTACAGGGTCTATCCAACAGGAAGAGCTAACAATTATAAATGTCTATGCACTGAATACGGAAGCCCCCAAATATATAAAACAATTAATCACAAACATAAGCAACCTTATTAATAAGAATGTGGTAATTGCAGGGGATTTTAATACTCCACTTACAACAATGGATAGATCATCTAGACATAGGATCAATAAAGAAACAAGGGCCCTGAATGATACATTGGATCAGGTGGACTTGACAGATATATTTAGAACTCTGCATCCCAAAGCAACAGAATATACTTTCTTCTTGAGTGCACATGGAACATTCTCCAAGATAGATCACATACTGGGTCACAAAACAGCCCTTCATAAGTATACAAGAATTGAAATCATACCATGCATACTTTCAGACCATAATGCTATGAAGCTTGAAATCAACCACAGGAAAAAGTCTGGAAAACCTCCAAAAGCATGAAGTTAAAGAACACCCTACTAACGAATGAATGGGTCAACCAGGCAATTAGAGAAAAATTTAAAAATATATGGAAACAAATGAAAATGAAAATACAACAATCCAAACGCTTTGGGATGCAGCAAAGGCAGTCCTGAGAGGAAAATACATTGCAATCCAGGCCTATCTCAAGAAACAAGAAAAATCCCAAATACAAAATCTAACGGCACACCTAAAGGAAATAGAAGCAGAACAGCAAAGACACTCCAAACCCACCAGAAGAAGAGAAATAATAAAGATCAGAGCAGAAATAAACAATATAGAATCTAAAAAAAACTGTAGAGCAGATCAATGAAACCAAGAGTTGGTTTTTTGAAAAAATAAACAAAATTGATAAACTTCTAGCCAGGCTTCTCAAAAAGAAAAGGGAGATGACCCAAATAGATAAAATCATGAATGAAAATGGAATTATTACAACTAATCCCTCAGAAATACAAGCAATTATCAGTGAATACTATGAAAAACTATATGCCAACAAACTGGACAATCTGGAAGAAATGGACAAATTCCTAAACACCCACACATTTTCAAAACTCAAACAGGAAGAAATAGAAAACTTGAACAGACCCATAACCAGTGAAGAAATTAAATCAGTCATCAAAAATCTCCCAGCAAATAAGAGTCCAGGACCAGATGGCTTCCCAGGGGAATTCTACCAGACATTTAAAGCAGAGATAATACCTATCCTTCTCAAAACATAGAAAGGGAAGGAAAACTTCCAGACTCATTCTATGAAGCCAGCATTAGGTTGATTCCTAAACCAGACAAAGACCCAGCAAAAGAGAATTACAGACCAATATCCCTGATGAATATGGATGAAAAAATTCTCAATAAGATACTAGCAAATCAAATTCAACAGCATATAAAAAGAATTATTCACCATGATCAAGTGGGATTCATTCCTGGGATGCAGGGCTGGTTCAACATTCGCAAATCAATCAACGTGATACACCACATTAATAAAAGAAAAGATAAGAACCATATGATCCTGTCAATCGATGCAGAAAAAACATTTGACAAAATTCAGCATCCTTTCTTAATAAAAACCCTCGAGAAAGTCGGGATAGAAGGAACATACTTAAAGATCATAAAAGCCATTTATGAAAAGCCCACAGCTAACATCATCCTCAATGGGGAAAAACTGAGAGCTTTTTCCCTGAGATCAGGAACACGACAGGGATGTCCACTCTCACTGCTGTTGTTTAACATAGTGTTGGAAGTTCTAGCATCAGCAGACAACAAAAGGGAATCAAAGGCATCAAAATTGGCAAAGATGAAGTCAAGCTTTCACTTTTAGCAGATGACATGATATTATACATGGAAAACCTGATAGACTCTACCAAAAGTCTGCTAGAACTGATACATGATATTAGCAAAGTTACAGGATACAAAATCAATGTACAGAAATCAGTTGCATTTTTATACACTAATAATGAAGCAACAGAAAGAAAGAAACTGATCCCATTCACAATTGGACCAAGAAGCATAAAATACCTAGGAATAAACCTAACCAAAGATGTAAATGATCTGTATGCTGAAAACTAGAGAGAGCTTATGAAGGAAACTTAAGAAGACATAAAGAAATGGAAAAACATTCTGTGCTCATGGATTGGAAGAATAAATATTGTTAAAATGTCAATACTACCCAAAGCTATCTATACATTCAATGCAATCCCAATCAAAATTGCACTAGCATTCTTCTAGTCATATATTAGCTCTATAAAGAGCTCACCAAACTCCACACCTGAAGAACAGATAATCTAGTGAAGAAATGAGCAGAAAACAAGAATAGACATTTCTCTAAAGAAGACATCCGGATGGCACATGAAAAGATGCTCAACATCACTCCTCATCAGGGAAATGCAAATCAAAACCACACTCATATACCACCTCACGCCGGTCAGAGTGACTAAAATGAACAAATCAGGAGACGATAGATGCTGGAGAGGATGTGGAGAAACGGGAAGCCTCTTGCACTGTTGGTGGGGATGCAAACTGGTGCAGCCGCTCTGGAAAACAGTGTGGAGGTTCCTCAAAAAATTAAAAATAGACCTACTCTATGACCCAGCAACAGCACTGCTAGGAATTTACCCAAGGGATACAGGAGTGCTGATGCATAGGGGCACTTGTACCCCAATGTTTATAGCAGCACTTTCAACATAGCCAAATTATGGAAAGAGCCTAAATGCTCATCAACTGATGAATGGATAAAGAAATTGTGGTTTATATACACAATGGAGTACTTCGTGGCAATGAGAAAGAATGAAATATGGCCCTTTGTAGCAATGTGGATGGAACTGGAGAGTGTGATGCTAAGTGAAATAAGTCATACAGAGAAAGACAGATACCATATGGTTTCACTCTTATGTGGATCCTGAGAAACTTAACAGAAGATGATGGGGGAGGGGAAGGAAAAAAAAAGTTAGAGAGGGAGAGAGCCAAACCATAGGAGACTCTTAAAAACTGAGAACAAACTGAGGGTTGATGGGGGTGAGATGGAGAGGGAGGGTGGGTGATGGGGTATTGAGGAGGGCACCTGTTGGGAGGACTGGGTGTTGTATGGAAACCAATCTGACAATAAATTTCATATTTAAAAAAAGATAAAAAGTAGCTATATGATTCAATGTTTTTTTTTTGTTTTTTTGTTTTTTTGTTTTTGTGTGTTTTTTTTTGCCATTTACAGATTTGTGTGGTCTCACCTAAGTCTTTCAGACCTATCTGTATGAGGCATTCTCATACAGGTCTAGTTCCCACATAACACGTATGAGCTGGTTAGGTCAAGCCAAATGGAGAAGCTACTAGTGGGGTCACGTATCACAGAAGCAATATCATTTCTAGGCAATACAATGTGTAACTGGGAAAATAGTATCCAGTCCAGGTTCTGCAGCAATTCCTGATATGGCCTTTACTGGTCACTTTCCTTTCTAAGCCAGGTATCTGGTTAAAAATAATAGACAAATGAGGCTCCTGGGTGGCTCAGTCGGTTGAGCATCTGACTTCAGCTCAGGTCATGATCTCGCAGCTCGTGAGTTCGAGCCCCACATCAGGCTCTGTACTGACAGCTCAGAGCCTGGAGCCTGCTTCAGATTCTGTGTCTCCCTCTCTCTCTGCCCCAACCCACTTGAATTCTGTCTCTTTCTCTCTCAAAAATAACTAAACAATAAAAAATAAAAAAAAAAACAATAGGAAACACATACATACACAGATGCAGACATACATTCATATGTAAGTATGAACATATATAAATAATTGAGAAAATAATAAAGGTATCAAACAATATAATCTCCAAGTTTTCTTCCAGCTGAAAAACACTTTCACCCGTGTTCTTGGACATATTGTTTATCTTCTTTTAGAATTTGATTTCTCTGAGCTTCAGCAACTTAATGAGTAAAATATGGGAAGATAGTGAAAGAAAATGATCTCTGAGATCACACTTGACTGAATGTGTGTGTGTGTGTGTGTGTGTGTGTGTGTGTGAGTGTATCACTTTGGCAGTCAGCCTCAAAGTAATGGACCTGAAGTGGGGAGTCTTTCATTCATTCTTTCATTCATATATTTAATAATCCAAGTATTTATTTCATGTAAGGCAGTGTGGTGAATATAAAAGTAAATAAGACAAAAGCTCTGCTTTCCTGGACTAATATTTAAATAGGAAAGACACAAATTATATGGAAATAAGGACAACATAAAGTAAAAACTAATGAGCAATGAAAGAGAAGAATAGAAAAATAAAAAAAAAAACATTTTGGAAATTCAGGGTACAAAGAAAATACTCCCATTTGGAGGAGTCCTGGAAATTTCATTAAGAGTATGGCCTTTGAACCAAGTCTTAAGGATAGGGATCCAATCATTCCAAGATTATTTGTATACATATGAGATCACAGAAAGAAAATCAAGAGTGGAATCAAGTATACATCCAGAATTTCCTCCTCTTACTGGCTAGTCACACACTAAGTAACTTGGTGTTTATTATAGGTTTTAAAACTTTCTTGCCTTTTATTGACAGTAAATTAAGTAAGAATGTAATTTCCTGGATTTTTTTCTTTGGGTTTACTTTTGAAAGAACACTATTTTACAGCCTAATTGATTTCTATAGAAAATCTAAATATCAATACTACTCTAAAGGTGACTCTGGGGTCTCTGAATAGGTGCTCTTATGCTGTTTATTGATAAGACTCTTGATAATAAAACTATTTGGATGTGAAACACATCAAACATGTTAGCTTCTTTCTTAGTTTATTGCCCTAATAGACAAAAAAAAAAAAATGTAGCCAATAAAGTGAATCTGCTTTTGTTTTTATTGCTTTGTCTTTGAAATTGTGGCCCTTAATCCTAAAACCAGTGAGAGAGTAGTTACAGATGAGGAAAAGAGGTGGTCACATTGGAGTGCAATGTTTACTTGTGAGAGGTAAACAAGCCAATTTTAGTAAAATAAAACTGACCTAACTCTGTGCTAAGATCTCAGACTTAATAGCCACTCCAATTCTCTCTGACATTTAAAAATTATAAGGCACTGCAAAAAGAAATTCTTAAATGTCAGAATCCTCATAATTTCTTCAACTTTTGCTACTGAATTCTTAAATCCTCCCCACACATTACCCCCCCATTCCACCTCTCCCCACCCCCCCCCCCACCCCCAAGCCTGTGAGGGTGGGGAGGCTGGAGAGAGAAGCTGGAGGCATGTAGCTCTGCTAGGGCAGGGCCAATGCAGACTGAGACACATTTCCTATCTTTATGCTCAAGCCAGCTGCTCTCGGAGCCTCCTTAGGAATCATTCCATTGCATCACTGGACACATTTTAAGGTGGAGTTAATGGAAGGAATTAGTCTGGGGAGCTGAGGCCCCACAGGTCTCTTCCCTATGTTTCCTTCTCATTAATCTTTCAAGGTAACTGGATTTTTGGTTACTGCAGTTGTGGCACATTGGCCTTTAACCGAGTGAAGTCTGATTCATTGGAGGGCTGAAATACGGTAATCATAAATGAGATATCAGGAGCAGAGAGCTTAATAATAATAAGAGGATGGAGGAGGAAAATGAAAAGTAGAAGGAAGACAAGAGGAGCAGAAAGAGAAGGAGACAAAAAGACATATAAGACTTATTGCATACTTACTAAAGTGAAGACACTCTGGGGTCTTGTAGAAATCATGATCACGGCGCAGTGAGGATGCACCGTACGTTTTGCATACAGTAACCAATGCTTGGGGCTCAGAGGTGTATATAATTTGCCTATGGTCACATAAGTGGCAGAACCGGGATTCAACACCCCACCCTGTGTCTCTCAGGACCTCCCCAGGAAGGTGGTGGCTGTAATGAGGTAGTGTTTATGTTCGGGAAAACTTACAGAAATATTCCACGATCTAAAAATACTAACTCTTTCCACGTGATTTATTGAATGCCTATCAGCATAATGACATCTTTTAATCAATACTTGCTAATTTCATAATCAAAAAGCACTGAAAGAAAGACAGAGACTTCTCCTTTGCTTTTCTTAGTATTTTATATGAACTCATTTCTTATACATTCCAAGTTTAAAAACCATGAAATAAAGGAAGACCCCGTTTATTTTTTTGTCCTATCAAATTTTCATATGCATTCTTGGAAGTGGTTCTTGTATGTATGCGTATGTGTTTGCATGTGTGTGTGTGAAATATATGTATGTATATATTACATGTATACATTATGTATATACAACACTATAATTCATAAATTATTGTTGGGCAACATATCAATCAATTTCATTTTCTCAGTTTTACATTCAGAAGAGCCTGCTGATTCTGTTTTCAGGACTGGTTTTTGGTTTTTGTTTTTTTTTAACATTTACTGACTGCCAACAAAGGAGATTTTATTTTCTACCAGTTTCCTCAACTTAGAAATATAGTAATTATCAAATTATCATATGCTAAAAAAAGGAGATTTAAAAAAGGAAACCTTATTTTCTTGTCACAAAACCACTACATTATAATAGGAATGTTTTCTCTTAATTTTTAAAATATTGCCTAATCAAACAATCTAGAGACCCCTGTTTAAGAGAGTGACCCTTATACCAATGGAGGGAGTTTATATTGCCTTGTCAGAGGAGATGAATTGTATTTTCTGTAAATTCTACTGCAATTGTGTTCATTTTCTGATTTTACTTTAGTTTGGTTGTTAGCTATAAAATTACTGATAAGTAATAAAACACAGGTCACAGTATTAAGCCCTTGTTGCAAATACCACCAAATCATAACAAGGAAATATCAACTGAAAGCCACAATTCCTAGCATTTACCTATAAAATATAGTTTAAATAACAGGACCCTTTTTTTCCTTCTTGCCGTGGTTTGTTAAGATTTTATATTGCTTCCATATCTTGCCATCCAAATTAAAACAAACAAACAAATGAATAGCTGTTTTTAGGAACTTTTTTGGTCTTTCCACTTGAAAATAAGTTATCTTTAGTCATTAAATATTCATAGAGGGTTTTGGTCATTTCATTTTTTGTTTGGCAAGAAATTTTGTGCCATCTAATCACTTGTCTCCATAATGAAGAAAGGTGAATGCTTGTAATTGTTTCTCTGACTAATTCTTCCCAATCCATTGCCCTTCTTTTAAAAAGTACCTTATAGTTGTAGTCTTATTTATGATGGTTTAAGGCTTCATGTAATTCTTATGAATGTTCTCTGACTTGTAGTTCTGTATAAGGCTATAACGCTCACATGTAGACCAAAACAAACGGGCCAAATAGTGAGACCCGGGGGAGGGCTTGGGCAAAACCAGGGAGAGCAAAGGCGGAAAACAATGATCCTGCAGTTATGATGTTGCCTTTTCTTCTTATTACATGACATCCCCTCTTACTAAAAGCTTATTTGACCAAATATTTGTTCCGTCCTCCTCCTATGATTTGACATCTCAGTAAATTTACGGCCAGCATTTCTCAACATGCATTTCTAAAGAACAGTTGGCTCGAAGAAATGCTAGCAGATGTTACTTGAAAAAGGGTTCTAAGATCAAAGAAGTTTGGGGAATACTAAACTATGGAAAGTTAAACAGGTTTTTTTTCTCAAGGGCTTCTTAGAGCTTTTGGTATGTTACTATTCACTGTGAATTACAATGAGAAGCATATAGATTTGCAACGTTTCTTGAATGTGTTTGTCCTTTGAAACTTTTTTCATACAGTATGCTTACGAGAATAATGTTCCACAGAACCCATGTTGGGAAACACTGAAGTAAGCAACTGCAAAGTCATTGCTGGGTGCATCTTTAAATAGGGGAGGCCAGCAGAGGGGTTGGTAAGTGGAAAGCTTACCTATTCTACTTCTGACACAATTGGCTAGGATGAGAAAGGAACTTGAAACTGTCACAGACCAACAATTAATAGAAAAGTGGGCATTTTTCCTGGAAATGCTAACTCCAAGGTGATACAATATGCCAATCTCTTCATAGAGATGCCTTAGCCTCATTCTAACCTCAGGACGTCAAACTAGTCACAATAATTATGGTTATTGTATAAACTGTCTTAAAAGGTGATGAAATTCCTGTCACTTAAAAAAAATTTTTTTTTAATGTTTACTTTTGAGAAAGAGACAGAATGCGAACGGGAGAGGGCCAGAGACAGGGGGAGACACAGAATCTGAAGCAGGCTCCAGGCTCTGAGCTGTCAACACAGAGCCTGACGTGGGGCTCGAACCCACAAACTACAAGATCGTGACCTGAGCCAAAGTTGGACGCTTAACCGACTGAGCCACCCAGGTGCTCCGTGTCACTCTAGATATTTAAACATAAACTGAATGACTACCTTATAGCAAGGTAAGGGTACAATTCGTTGGGTAAATAACTTTAAAGAACTCTTCCAAATTTGACAGTCTTTGGTTTTAAGATTATAGGTTGTAACAATCTTTTCTTGCTCAGAATCGCCATGCCACACTAGTCGTACATTTTTCTCTTAGAGATTGTTAAGAAAGTAACAAATTGGATTATTTTGTATCTTCTTCAAAAATGGTTTAGTGGCTTTCACAAGGTGAACACTAGGAATGCAGAAGGCATTCACAGAGCACATCTACCCATGCAGATTAACAAGGATAGATTCTTATCTATGTTTCTTGTATTGTGTAGAAAATCTCAATAATGCTTCACCCTAAAAGTCTGAAAGAGCTTAATTTGTCTCCACAAATAAGAATTGAAAATAGTGTCCTCAATTCTACTGCAAATAAAGTCATGGACCTTTGTAAGATATCATATAACTATAAATACACATATATTTTTGAAGATGAAAATACCACCATCACCCCAATGACCTTATGAACCTTGCAATTTATTTTTTAGATATTTATAAATGATCAATGTGAACTTGTTACATTTTTACGCTTTTTGACTATCTGGTAAAACCACTTTGTATGACAGCATCTCTATTCCCTCAACCATTCCGTTTTTCTTTTTCTTTTTTAATGTTTTTATTTATTTTTGAGACAGAGAGAGAGACAGAGCATGAGCAGGGGAGGGGCAGAGAGAGAGGAGGAGACACAGAATCTGAAGCAGGCTCCAGGCTCTGAGCTGTCAGCCCAGAGCCCCACGCGGGGCTCGAACTCACGGAGTGTGAGATCATGACCTGAGCTGAAGTCGGACACTTAACCGACTGAGCCCCCCCAGGAGCCTGAACCATTCTGCTTTTCTATGCCCAGGTCCTAATGTTAGGATTGTTAAAGGATTCACTAATCCACCTGCTCTGGTCAAGGGCTGACCGGGAAAACAAGCTCAGTACTCGGTGCAGGCTGTCACTGCAGAACGTATTTCTTGCCGTCCCTTAGTCTGCAGTGTGAGGGAGAGGGATTGTTAGCCTATCTCCTCCAAATCAATGATGCCTTTACTCTTTCATGTTTTGTGTTTAATCCCTGTAAATATCCTAACTACATCTTTGATAGTTCCTCATTCTCCCATGATGTCCCTCACTCCAGAATCATGTCTTCAGACTCAGTCCCAGAGCATTTATTCCTCAAGTTCTGGATAACATTTTTCATCCTGTCGTGTTACCTTGTTTAGTGACACAACAAGGCTTAAAAACAGTGTATGTGCCTATGTATGTATGTTGTTATGCACAATCACTTAACCTATTCTATTATTCATGTGAGTACTAATGAGGGTGGATTCCTAGTAGTTTTTTCCTCTGATGGGGTATGTGATATAAGAAAAAAAATCTGGAATTGGAATTGAGAGTTAGAAGCCCTGAGTGGGACCAATAATTTAACCTCTCTCTCAGTCTGTAAGTCACTAGAGGAAAAACCTTCACACAGTATATGCAATATGTGCTTTTAACTCATATATCACCAGTAGCATAATTCTCTTCAAGGCATGCTCCTGAAGTTTAACAAATTCTCAAATCATGAACTTCAAATTTAACAGTTTTACAGCCAAACCCAGTTTCTATACTGTTGGTCTAAAATAGTATCAGTTAGGGGTACCTGGGTGGCTCAGTTGGTTAAGTGTCCAACTTCAGCTCAGGTCATGATCTTGTGGTTTGTGAGTTTGAGTCCCACGTGGGGCTCTGTGCTGACAGCTCAGAGCCTGGACTCTGCTTTGGATTCTGTGTCTCCCTCTCTCTCTGCCCCTCCCCTGCTCGCGCTCTGTCTCTCTCTTTCAAAAATAAGTAAACCTTAAAAATATTTACAAAGTATCAGTTAAATTTCAAAAAGAGTCTGGTGTCAATTTCATTTTTTGGTAAAATAAGTAGTGATTTTTCCATTTAGATTTGAATTTTCTTTCTTTTTCTTTTTAAAGTTTATTTATTTTGGGGACAGAGAGAGACAGAGCATGAACGGGGGAGGGGCAGAGAGAGAGGGAGACACAGAATCGGAAGCAGGCTCCAGGCTCTGAGCCATCAGCCCAGAGCCTGACACGGGGCTCAAACTCACGGACTGCGAGATCGTGACCTGGGCCGAAGTCGGCCGCCCAACCGACTGAGCCACGCAGGCGCCCCTAGATTTGAATTTTCTATTGAATATATTTCTATTCTATCCTGCTTGCATGCCAGGCTAGATGCTCCATGTTATCTACGTCTTCCTAGAATGTACTACATAGAAAGGTGGACAGTGAACAAAGAATACCAGCCACGATAAGGTTAAGCATGAAAAGCTCGGATGATTTCCTCCAAGATGGCATCAGAAACATAACACCCCCAAACTCCCAGATTTCCTCACTCTCTGGAACACCTGGTTCACAAAGGATGCCTCATCTACATTTTGTGTAGATCTCATAAGGTTGTGAGAGAGTGTGTCAGTCAGAGTCTAGTCAGAGAAATGGAGGCAAAGAGAATTTCAAGTAGAGACTTGGTTAAATACACATTGAGGGACTCGAGAGGCAACGAGAATACATAGGGTTAGCACAGAGATAGTAACTGCAGGGTGAAGCTACCTCCCTAGGGATGGGACAGCAGGGGAAGAGGTTGCTGGTATCAGACCCTAGAAGTTCAGATCAGGAATCCTACAGTTTGACTCCTTCTGAGGAAGGAACAGTCTACAGCCAGAGTTGAGACCTCTGAGTGGGTCTAGGAGCATGGTTCTCAGAGCCTGGAGAAAAGGACAGAAACTGGAATCAATTACCAATACTCAGGGAAGGCTGAAGTACCATTAATAGAAACATTATACAAAACAGAGAGGAGAAAGTCTACTCTTCCTCCTCCAGCAATACGGTCCCCCTATAGAGTCCCCTATTAGCAGAACTTAATGGAGAACTTAAAAGAGAGGTGAAGTCTGCAGGGTCTTAGCCCCAGTATTACAAAGCATAATGTAGAAGAGTGGGTTTGTAGCTAAAAGAGAAGAGCTTCAAAATTAGCACTGGGAAACCAAAGAGCAAGGACCTGAGGGTTAGAAAAGTAACAGCTCACTTTGAGGGTATTTTGCCTCCAACCTCTTTCCCCTTCCCGTCCCACCCCTAAGGAAGTAGCTGCTTCCCGCACTTATTCTCTCTGTGTTTCCTCTATGTCATCCTGTCATCTTATCAGTTCTCCAATACCAGTACCACCAGTTCTCTATTTGAAATTTTCATTGGTTTCCCTTTCCCACAGGGACAGGCTTTGCTAGACCTCCTCTGCCTGTCTGAATTCCAAAGACTCTAACACTGGATGGGGCAAGCCCTGTTTGCTCACTGTGACTTAAGCTACCCTGCTTGCCTTAAAAAGTCCTCTCTACCTCAGTCTGGATCCTGACCAGTTCTCCTAACCTATGCCTGATGTTGACTTGGCTTGTCTCCATTACTAGTTAATCCTACTTTAGATCCTCTGTTTCTATCAAAAGCCATATTACCTTGAGCTTGATGGATTTCATTTCTGATCTAGGTATGGAAACATCTTATGGGGACTTCCAAAGACATTTATCAGAAAATTGCTTTGTAGCCCTTTCTCGCCCCTCACGTTTGGAAGGTTTATGTGGGAGAATATGTCCTTGAATGGTGGGGGAGACATTAAGGGGAAACAACAAAAATATATTAACTGGTTGGTAACTTACTCATTAGTTTGCACACACTAATTCATTTAATTTTCCAAATAACCCCATGCATTAGATATATTATTCCCATTTAACAGAAGAAGTTCAGCAAACTGAAGGAATTTAGTCTAATCAGAGCTCAGATTCAAACCTAGTTCTACCTGATTTCAAAATCTATGCATTTACAGATTTAGTATTTTGGGTGGAGCACCGGGTCACAGACACCAGCCTGACTGGAAGTCTCCCAGCAGTGATTCAACTCAGGTAAAGATGAAACATTATCTCCATACTGTATACTGACTTCACTTTTCATATGTAATTATTGGCCATCCAATATTAACCCAATTCAACAAAGATTTATTGAACCTCATATGTGTGGCAGGCATGGGATGATGAGAGTTAACACAGTTATCAAGGACTTACCGGGTACTGGGTGCCGTTTCACATGCATACTATATGCTTCATTAATTCTCAGAACGACTCTATCAGGTGGGTGCTATTATTAACGACCTCATTTTACCACAATGTAACTGAGGCCCAGGGTGGTTAAGTGGCATGGCCAAGACCTCACAGGTGGGAGCCGGCAGAGCCAAGGAGAGAACCTAAGTAGGCTCTACAGCTCATGGTCTTAACCATTTTCTCATGTAGAGGGAGCTGGAGAAACAAAAAGAAATAAGACAGGCAGGGAGGTCAGAGTCTAGGTGGTGGACAATGGAGAACCAGAAGAAATGCGATAAACACACTTGTAAAGAAATATCTACTGTAAAGAAAGTAGCGATTCACGTTGCCTAGGAAAATCAGAGAAGATCTAAAAAGATGAAGGTACAGATTTTAGTTTTGGAAGCAGAATCGACAGGTCCTAGTGATGCGATGTGGAAGCCAGAGATAGGAGCACAGAATGGCTCTGTGGAGGGGCAGATCTAAGCAGGTAGGTTGGGAAATTCATCTCAGATCATTTCATTCTGAGTGGGTGATGAGAAGTAGGCACCCGACTAAAAAAAAATTAAAGGCTTAGACTTGGGATAAGAGTCACAATGGTTTCATAGATTTTGAAATTTCCAACACAGAAATTACACAGGAGTGGGTGCGTTATCCCAGGAAGAATATGTAGAGACAAAGAAATGGAATTTTCTTGCTTTTCTGGGCAGAAAAAGACCAACTGGGTAGTTGAGATGAAAAGGCATAGAACTGAGAAAGGACAAAGCAGCCTTGACATCCAGGAGTTGGTAGCCTGTTTAACAGCTGGGCCTTGGTGTTGCTAGGAGCTGGCCTGGTACCATCAGCCAGGCTTTGGTTTCCTCTGTTGTAAATACAGGATTTCACAGGACATCAACATCAGCCAAGGCAACTCTGTGATCATGACAGACAAGACAAAAACGGGACTGCTCTGTAATCACATCCAAACACAGACAAAAGATGAACATTTTTCAAATCGCAAAAATGCTCAAACATTCCTCTTCCTGGCTATTATGAGTGATTGCTGCTTCTTTACCATTACAGCTTTAGCTTCACTGTAGTCTCTCCCCTGATAAACCAGGAATTAGAATACCCAAACATAGAACTGTCCCCTCTTACTGACAGCACCCAATCCATAGAAAACTACCCCTTACTTGGAACCACCCAGAAATCACACAGCCAAAGCCTGAACTTTATACATAATAAGACCTTTCTAACACTTCTTACTGAGATACTTCACCCCAGGCCTGAGTTCCTCCTTGGCTAATGGGGGACTTGGGGCTTGCCAATCTGTGTGTCCCTGCCCTGCCCAAAAAGGTCCCAGCCTACTCCCAGAAAGAGTTGATCACGGAAAGCCGCGGAATCACCCGCAAGCGCATTGAAGCCGAGTTTGGAAGGATGGGGTCTCGGGGCAGCCCTGCAGGAAGATGGAGCTCCAGAAACGTCTCATGGGCTAGGCACAGATGCCATGCCTTTGTGTCTGCGAAGCCCAGGTCTGATGCTTGGAACAAATGTCCAAGGTGCCCCCTCCTCTCCGGTACTTCTCTGCCAACTTCCCTTTCAGGACCCTCACCCTGGAGAGTTCCATGCCCCATGTCCCATCCAAGACTTCCCTAAGTGCTGCTTTCTGATTAATCACCTGAGCACCCTTTGAGCCACTTACTGACTGTGTGACCCTGGGCAACAGGCCTGACCTCTCAGCTTCAACTTCAGAGCGTTGTTTAGAGTTTAAAATGAGACTTCAGAAAATGGTAAAGAAGTCAGCTGGCACATGTAAGCCCTTAGGCCGTAGTGTTGACCCCTCCCTACCATGGCCTGGAGGGATGAGCTGAGCAGAGACAGCCTATATACGAGGCTCAGCACCCCCACCCTAGCCTTTCCACATACATACACGCAAAGGTTTTCTCCTGTCAAAACAAGTAACAACCAGAACTCGTAAAGCACAGTTGTGTTTCTGGAGGTCTTTGGCTGGCGGTCACTGAGAGAAGAGAGAATTCCTAGAGGTTTGTTTTCCCCATCTTTTATCTGTTTTGTTTTGTCTTAAGAAGTTGAAATCAGTGAACATTTTGCATCACTACTGTTGTTTGACTTGATTTAAAATAGTATGCACTAATTAGCCAAACATCCTTTTCACTGATGGAATATCTATTTGGATGATTACTATAAAAGCAAAATGAGAATAGTGGAAAGAGTAGAAAATCTTATTGTGAATATGACGTAACTTCTCAAAAATGTTTGTTCAAATTAATAACAAAAATATTGATCCTTAGTCACTACTGATTGCAAACACCCACACTCTAACCATAATTTTTAAAAAGCAACAAATCACGAATAGATGTAGACACGCATAGAACTATAATATTTTGTCATACAAGTGAAATAAATTAGTTACAATGAGCGTGTCTTACTTAAATTGTCAGTCATTATTAGTTTCTTTCATTTTTTCCCACACTAATATATTTTTGTTTTTATCATTTATGTGAATGGAAATATTTATGTAAGAAATCCGGTGGACCATGAATCCTGCTTCTTTCAGTAAAAAGTAGAAACATACGTTATTTTTCATTGTTTCTTGACATGATATAATGTAATCAAATGTGACTGATGCAATCTGACAAATCCAGTCACAATATGAAATGTCACAGGAAAAGAAGGGAAAGCTACTATCTTTATCCAGACTGAAGAGGAAAAAAAAAATACTTACCATGAAATATAAAAACAAAGCTTTCGGAACATAAGCCAATAATACACCAGCATGGAGCTTGCTCAAATATCTTCTATACAGCCCTTTGGAGATCTATTTTATCATGGATATTAGGCTGGTGTCAGAGACTTCAGAATTTCTTTTTTCCTACTGGAAAGTATTAGAAACATCACAATGTGGGGCCCTTTTCCATTTTTAAGCCTGTTTAAATACAGCTGGGAACGGATGCTTTTAAGGACCTCTCTTCCGTGGTGTTCATGGCCCCAAGTTTGTGCCTTCTCATAGGCTCCAAGGCAACTCTAAATGGACTACGCTTTAGTTCAGCTGTTTTTCTGAGACTGTACCCTGCCTCTGAACTGTGCTAAAATAACCTTGCATTATCCTAATTAGGATTATTCACAATACACACATATTGCAAAGGGCCATTTTCATTTTCAATTAGTTGAAAAGGATTAGTTGCAGTGATACTCATATGGTCCTGAATGCTATTATTATTAAACCCAATATTTTTTATTGCTGTTAAAATTACGCTCCTTACAGATATAACTTAGCTAATGGAGTAAAAAGATGGTCTCTTCCTGACCAATCATTCTCTTCTGAAGAAGATTGTGAAGGTAACAATAGATAAATGGAAGGAAATCTATGTGTGGTAAAGAGGATGTTTAATCACAAGTAATGGCAAACCTAAAATTAGTCCCAATTAAAAAAGAAATGCATGAAAACCAGTGTGAATGTAGCAGATAAAGGGTGGCATGAAGGAGAGATTATTAAGCAGTAGCATGTAACAGGACCCCAGGTGCCGTACGTCCTCATTACACCTATTCTTGAGCAGGGGCATACTAAGTATTGAGCGTGAGCAAACCAAAAACAAATTTTCACGTATATGTATATATATACTCTCTCTTTCTCTCTCTCTCTCTCTCCGAAATAATTTCACATGGTGGCTCCACTTCAGCAAGTCCATGTTTTTTGGAGGAAAGACCGTAACAACTCGGTTTTCACTTCCAAAATACAGTGGCATGTTAATTGCTTGATCAGCCAAATGAAACTAAATGTAATTAAGACTAGTGTGGGGTTAATTTGATCCATAATTATGTTATATAAAGTAAATGAAAATTGTTTCTTTCCTAAATTGCAATTCATTAAAATTACAGATATTAAAATAAGATACTATAAAATTACATGAAGCATGTACACATTAATAGCCATTAGTAATAGCTTGATATTTCTATCTAAGCAACAGTTTATTAGAATGCCAAAAGGTGAAATTTGACCACTCACATGACTGATTTTTTTTACTCTGTTTTTCTGTTTTTCTAAGAAATTCGTCTTTTTAATGAAGCAAAGTGCTTTAATCTTAGTGTGTTTTTTGCCATTTTCTAGATATTTATCAACTGCTAAAATATTTTTGGGTCAATCCCCATTGAACGCTTCTTAAAATACAAACAGGTATTTAAAAATTCAAAGTGGCAAGTAGGTATGTACATTTCATACATTGTCAAATGCATACAGTAAAGGTAAAGCATTTGGAACATTTTTTTTTCCAAAGGGCAAATTCTGCATCTCTGATTAAAATCATACTCATATATCAATTTATGTAATGTTTTGTCTTAACCTCATTAAAAAAGAATTGAACATTAAAAAAATATGAACTGAAGGAGAAAGAACCAAACATTTATTGAGTGTCCTGTGTTCGAGCGCTATGCTATGCCCTTTCAATACCTTTTGTTACCTCTTTATGAAGTCAATGTCATTTCTTCTTCTTTTACAGGTGACAGAACTGAGGCTCGGAGCGATTAGGAGCTTGCCTGAAGTCTTGGAGCTACTTTCTACCATTTGCTCTGAGGTGGGGAAGAGTACCTTTCTGTGAGACATGACGGTAAAACACAGGGAAAACAATTAATTTGCTGGGATACAACATAGTATTTTAGTTCTCAATCTGTTTATTTCTGTGAAAATAGAAACCAGAATGTCGTAACATATCATCTCTGTGCCCCTTCACGTGACATTAAACACTAGTTCGCAAATAACCCTATCATTCTGAGTCCCCAGAATTATCTACCGGGGTGTCCTTAGTAGCAGAGAAGCAAATACTGAAGGCTAGTGGATCTATCCTATTGAGCAGTAACAGATGCCTCACAGACAATTCCATTGGACACACGTGGAAAAGGCTCATATTCAGGGCAAGACAGAAAGTATCAGATGATTATGATACTGTCCTGTGGGAGGGAAGAGAAAAGGGGTTGGAGGAAAGGATTGTATAAAACAGTAGAAAGTCTGCTCCAGATTCTGCTGGGCTTCTTATGGGTCATAATGTTCTTTACATCTAGCCACTTTGGGATTGACGGGGAAAGTGGTGACTTAAAGATCTGATATAATTTTAAAAGAAAAGCATTTACAGTAGGATTTGCTCACAACACATATCAATAGCAGTTTACCTGCTAGAGATGAGAAATATTAAAAACAAGTCGAGCTGAAACTTGAATATGCCACAATCCATTTACTTATTGCTGTGAAGCAAGGTATCCGCATACCCAGGAGAGCCCGATATACTATCTTTGTTTGCACAGAAAAGTGTCACTGGGTTGCTATTAATAGTACTATGTAAACATTAACAAATGCTTCTCAATAATTGGTTGTACTGCACTAATAAGGACAACCGTCCTTAAACTTCTCGGAAATCATCTGCATTTCTCTTTAAGTTAAAGCCACATTTCATCCATGAAAAAACGAAACTAAAGGATAATCGTACTTAACAAGTTGCCAGAACACATTATTTACAGTAAGCGTGTATGCTTAACAAACCAAATATTTAATATTTCATGCATGAAAAATAGGCCGACATAATAGCCATTAGTATTCCAGGTGAGGCAGAACATGCAAATTTACTCAGCTATTAAAGAATGAGTCATATGCTATTTAATATATCAAAATAGTTTATGTATATTAGAGTAAACAGTGAAATCACAATAGGAAAAAAAAATGGATTTGGTTCAGATGTTGAGCTGCTGTGTAAACCAATTATCTATCCGGAGGGAAACAGCTCTGTCTACAACTACTTAGGCTCTAGGGCCTATTACAAACCCTGGAGTGGGTTGTTGTTTCTGTTCTCGAGGGAATTTACCACGTCACACTAGAAATAGCTGACAATAATTAGAAAGCCTGCTTCTGCCAGTATTGCACACATTTTTAATACCTTCCTAAGTATTATGGGAGATAATACACAAGGTCTTTAGAATTCTAGTCATGCCACAACAAGCCATGGAAAGGACAACCAGACAATAGCCCCAAACTGGACTGTGACAGGCTAATTATTGTGGCTTCATTAGAAAACCTCTTTTTACATAGGTCACCTGGGAAGTGTAATTAAAAATGCATTATTGGTGTATTTTTTATTGAAGCAATTAAATTAAAAAGCCAAAAAAATAATTATATGAGGAGCAAATAATAATGTTGGTCAACAGCGTTTATCTAAGAAAGAGAGAACACGTTAGTGGTTCATTAGCAGTAAATGTGTTAACGGGAATCTGTTTGAAAAATGAGCCATAGAATGGCTTTTAAATACGCAGATTAAAGGATTTATAATGTCAAGTTTAACACAGAAATTACAGATAGTATTACATAACCATGAGTAATAGCACCTTTAATCTGACTTAGTAAAATGATTTACATCATACTTTATGCCGTTTCAATTGTATGAGTATTATATGTGCTGCATCTCAGAAGATAATTTGCCTTATATTTTTACACACTTATGGATCTGTTCTTCTTGCTTCCTAATTATGTGGTACATCTAAATAATTAGATGTTAAAATATGTATCTTCTGGAGACAGAATGTTTATCTTGGATATCTGTTCTATGTAGGAATACCAGAACGTGACACCATTTATTTAGGAAAATTTTTATAAAGCCCTAAATATATCCTATCAAATCACCCCTCTCTCATCTCACAGCTTTCCTGGTACTTCTCATCATCATCATCATTACCACCACTATAATTATCGTAATTGCTAATAGTTCATAAGTACTTTTTACTTGCCAGGAACTAAACATCGCCTATATTACTGAGAAGTTTAATTCTTCAAATAATCTCAAGAGATTAATATTTTGTCTCCATTTCAAAAATGAGGATAATTGATAAAATTTAATCATTCTCTCTGCATATAGCTGTAAGAATTGCACTCCCTTCAGTAGACTGTCGAAAACACATCATATTTTTTTCCCTCTATCCTACTGGAAATCTCCCATATCTTAAAACTTGTTATTTTTGCTGAGTATTCTTTGAATGTATAAAAGAGATAGATAAGGATCTAGTAAATAAGAATCTCACGTGCAATCCTTTTCATCCCTTTGGAGAGGAAAATCAAATTCAGAGAAGTGGAAGAGAGAGTAACATCAATTATGGAGGGCTGCAAATGCCAGGGTGCGCAAGTGAATGAGTGGATAAATGATACAACCTTGTTGTTAAACATGGGACTCTTGATGCAAGAAAATACTTTTATGTTGACAGAAAGAAAAAGGGTTCCATTTATTTTCTATGGTGAGATTGAGTGTTGGTCTAGGAGTAGTTATTACCTACTGACGCTAAACTATTTAATCTTGACATATTATGATTAGTTTAATTAACAGTTTTAGTATTGTTATGTTGCATTAGGTTCTTTATTAATGTTATTATTGTTAATATCAGGAGCGCCCAATTGTGAATACCTGCTGTAAGCCAGGCTTTGTGCCAGACGCTTTACATGCATTATCTCCAAGCTTCTACACATCACTGAATCAAATTATTCTTATTTGAGAGATGAAAAACTTGCAGTTCAGGAGGTCAAGTGACTTTTCCAAGGTCACGTGGCTGACAAATTAGGGAGCTCAGATCTAAGACCCTGGCCTATCTGACTCCAAAATTGCAGGCATTCTCTAGTATTTCACTTCGATTATGAAAGAATTTATAAAAGGCATAAACAGAATTTTAGATTTTCACATAGACATCTTCCTTAAACCACATTTTTGATTCAAATTAATTCAAAATTCATAGAGCTCAAATAACCAAAATAGTTTTCTGAGTACTGTATACCGATAGTTGAATTTATCAGAACAACTGTAACAATTACAGGATTTGAGTTTCTGAAAAAACGGATAGATGGACTAGCATCACTGTGAATTCACTGTTAAGCATATAGCTGTGCAGTAGATTTGCTTAATTAGAAATCCAAAATCCACTGAGTGATATACATAACTGTTACTTTGGCTATTAATCAATACCCCTGCCCTTAATGTTAAATACATGGAAAGATACTGATTTATCATTTGCAAAATAGGAATGCTAAACCCTAAATGTTACTATGAGAACTTACTTTAAACAGCATGTTAATTTTTTAATGTACCATGTTTTAATAGCACATTTGTTGTTTATAGTAACAATAGTAACAATTGCTCTAAATTTTATAAAACCAGTGGCATATATTGATTATCAGAGTACTGTATAAAATTGAATCAAAAGAAGTCCTCCAGTCACAAGGTAGGACCTCTTTAGGGTTTTTCTATGGAAACCTCAAACTGATCTCTATGTTTTGGCATAAGATGAGCTATTCATGACAGCAGAGTCCAGGATAATAGAGTTAATACAATAATGTTAGATCTTGGAGCATATGGCAATACATTGTAGGATTATAATGATTATAATTAAAAAGCTTGTTTCCCGTAAGGTAAATAACTGGTATTTTAAGAAATAAGGTAACCAGATAATCACTGGGTAGATGCATTCTCTAAATGGTTATCTAGCCCTTCATTACAATGTTGTTCTACCCTTCTCTAATCCAAGTGGAGAAAGATATCATTGCTGCAGATAGTCACAGATTGCACGGATGTTTAAATATTTTTTAACATTTATTTATTTTTAAGAATCAGAACGTGAGCAAGGGAGGGGCAGAGAGAGAGCGGCAGACACAGACTCTGAAGCAGCCTCCAGGCTCTGAGCCGTCGGCACAGACGGAGCCACCCAGGAGCCCCCAGATGTTTAAATAGAGGACTCAATGCACTAAGCACTTCAGTAAGTTCAGAATTAATTGTTAAAGCTTTATGCCAAAATTCAGAATAAACATACTAGAAATATACCAACAGTCAAGTTGATTCCTCTCTATCATCTCTTACCTCTCTCATCTGTCATCTGTGCCTGATCTTATGCTAGTATTTTATAAACAAGTCCCAGGACCAGCCCAGTACACAAAATTGTACATAAAAGGAGCTGAAGTTAACAGAATTGTTTCTGAGCCAGCCATTAACACACTTACTTTTTAATTTATTTATTTGGAGGAAGAGGGGTCATTTTTGATCACCCCTTAGGCCTTCTATGTCATATTTACAACTCTTCTCTTTGACCTTCAAATTTTAAGTTGCTAAAAATAGTTTTCTCGACATACCAGCTCTGACTCCCAGGCTTAATATAAATATTAATAAAGCTACCTAGAATTTACTACTTGCCAGACACTACGTGCAAAGTGCTTTGTATATCTCACTTGTACTTCACAGTAAACTATGAGGTAGATATGCCTATTATCTCTATTTTACCAATGAAAAAAATGGAAGCTCAGAGAGGTTAAGTCGGGCTACACAGCTCACGAGTGGTAGAGTTAGAAAGCAAAACTGGATCTGTTGACTTTAAACCCTTTCTCTTTTTCATTATGCACTACTGCCTCGACTAGACTACAAAAAAAGAAAAAGAAAAGAAAAGAAAAAGAAAAAAGAAACAAAGAAAAGAAAAAAGAAAAGAAAAGAAAAGAAAAGAAAAGAAAAGAAAAGAAAAGAAAAGATAAAAAGGAAAGAAAAATCTTTCTAATACCATTAGGCTGACATCCCAGGAATAGACCCTATTCCTTAGGATCAGTTTTATAGGCAATGCTGATGAGGAGAAGTTCACACACGAATCCCACACTCTAGTTTCTGTCATGAAAGCAAGCAATGTATTCAATTTGTAAATTACACTGGGTCCCACAGAAACATCTGGGATACCCTAGTTGAAGCTGGGAGTCTATATAATTTTTGGAAATTTGGTAGGTAAAAAACAAAAAAAGTTTTTAAAATTCATTTTAAAGCTTCAAAAAGTTCTTATCTGACAAGAGATAAAGGTTCCAGGGCAGATTCATTCTGAGAAATCCACCCAAATCGTTCTTTTAGAGATACAAACAAAAACCAAACACCATCTGCTGACATGGAAACAAGAAATCCTTCAGGTATGAGAATATAAATATTGTCTATTTGAGACCAAAGGAACTTTAGGGGAAATATGTCTTATCTAGGAGGCACGAAAGTGTTGAGGAGATGTCATGACATTATTGAACAGGATTTAAGAAGAGTGAGGGCCAGAAGTTGATGGATCTGTCATCATAAGAGATTTTGTGAGACTTTAGACAGAAGTAGAACTTCTTCAAAGTACAGCCTCTGAAGTGAAGCACAGAATTAAGGAAAGAAATGTTTAGTCTTTCCTCCTCTGCTCCAGCACCTTGGTGGTGATAGGCCATTTTACATGGCATCTCTCTTTGTCTTTCCTTTCTTTCTTTTTTTAAATATTATATGTCGTATAGAAAAGAAGTGAATTGGAGATTTTTCTTTCTCTTTTTTTCCTTTTTTCTCCTTTTAGTTATTTATAGTTATTTATTTTAGGTTTTCTTGGTATAAATTTTTTAATCCACAAATGATAAAGATTTTTTAACCACTTATGTATTTTTCATGTGTTATCATAGTTGCTGTTATAGTGATTCTTTTAAAATTGTGTGAAGCCATTAGAACAGTGAGTATTTCAGCAGTTTGGGGAAGGATGGACTTGAGAAAAAGAGGCTAGAAGGAAAGTGAGTAGCTAAAATGTTATTCTGATAGGATGATGGTCAGGACAAGGGCAGGAGCTAAGGCATTCAAAAAAAAAGGAGCTTATTTGAATAAAAATTGCTTGGCCTTAGTGATGTTGGAAAAATTTAAAATTCTCCAAAATCTCAAATCTTCATGATAACTCTAATTTACTATAACCAGAAACTTGATCGTATTAAAAAAATTAACATTTATTCATTTTTGAGAGACAGAGCATGAGCAGAGGAGGGGCACAGAGAGAAAGGGAGACACAGGATGCCAAACAGCTCCAGACTCTGAGCTGTTAGCACAGAGCCCAACGCTGGGCTTGAACTCACAAACCGCGAGATCATGACCTGAGCCGAAGCCAGACGCTTACTGACTGACTGAGTCACCCAGGTGCCCCGATCATATTTTTAAAATAGATAGTAATATATTTATCCAATCAAGGTAAAAGAAATTAATTAAAATGATCAGTTTACAAAATATCGAAAGATTAATGAGTATACTAAGGAAAATTAAGATGTTTAAATGTACGTCTATGCACTGATATTTAACTTAGTGGTGTCAAAATAATTCTTAATATTTACTATGCTTACAATACTTCCCCAGTTTTCAAAGTGACTTTACGTATATTACCTAATTGATTCTCACAATTGATTCCGTGAGATAAATTATTGTAGTGATATCCAGCATATTTCTAGCACTTTGCAGATTGCATAACACAATCACTTACATTACTGGTGCCCATATTTCCATCAGTCATCGTATTGCTCAGTTATGGGGTTTCTCTGCTAACTGAAATATATTTCCAATACCAGTGCATCAGATTTATTTTACTGAACGTGGTTTATCATCTACAGTGCACAGATATTCAATGTCAATCCATTAAGTTAGATTATTTTTAGCTACAGCATTTTTGACAAGAGTGTTCTCGTGATGATGATTGCAGTCAATTTCTAAAAACTAATACAGATAGCTTTATAAGAAACCGCCAAACTCTTTTTCAGAATGGCTGCATGATTTTACATTCCCACGAACGATGTATGAGTGATGCAACTTCCCCTCATCCTCACCAGCTTTTGATGTTGTTACTATCTTTTCTTTCTTTCTTTCTTTCTTTCTTTCTTTCTTTCTTTCTTTCTTTCTTTCTTTCTTTCTTTTAGCCATTCTGACAGGTGTATAGTCATCTCTCTTTAAGGTTTTAATTGGCATTTCCCTAATGGTTAATGATGTTAAACATCGTTTCATGTGCTTATTTGCATCATCTGTATATTCTTTTAGGTGAAATGTCTATTCATGTCTTTTGCCCATATTCTAATTGGATTGTTTGATTTTTAATGTTCAGTTTTGAGAGCTCCTCTTGTATTTTGCACACAAGTCTTTTATCCAGTATGTGGTTACAAATATTTTTCTCCTACTTTGTAGCTTGTCATTTCATCTTCTTCACATGGAATTTTGCAAAGCAAAAGTTTTTCATTGAGATGAGATCCAATTTATCAATTTTTCCTTTTGCACACTTAAGCATTTCTGTGAGAGCGATGAAACCATATGCTTACACAAAACTTGTATGCATATTTTCATAAAAGATTTATTGTATTTGTATTTTTCTGGTCTTGAGGAAAATCAGAAATTAGAATAGATTTAATGTGTTCCCCCCTCCCACCCCTAGAACCTAAGTCCAAAAACAATCTCACCCAGTTCTTATATGGCTTTTTCATCATTTTTATGAATCATCTGAATCCTCCCAAGGGGGAAAAACAGTTGTCACATGAAATTCAGTGAGGTCAAAATATATTTCATAAAAGATTTGGTTTGAGTAATGTGTGATTTATGGTCACATGGAGAATAATTTTGATCAAACGGCATTTATTTCAAAAATAATGACTATATTTGATATCAATTCAACAATGTTTATTAAGCATCTACTAAGTGCAATACCAAAGATACCAAAGAACAGTCTAATATATGATATCTTTTAGCTACTTAGTCCATATCAGAGTAGAGATGGAAACAAAGCACTGCAGTGAGGTAGAATAAGGCTGGAGGTTCTGAAGGGAGAAATTAGCAATGCCTGGAGGGGTGACCAGGGAATGCACTACTGATCTTGAGATACAGCATGGCAATGCATCTGGTTGAGAAGTTAGCATTTCAGTCCCAGGAAAAAGTATATTGTGCAGCAGCCAACTCTTGATTTCGGCTCAGTTCACGATCTCACGGTTTGTGACATCGAGCCCCACTTTGGGCTCTGAGCTGACAGTGTACGAAACCTGTTTGAGATTCTCTTTCTCTCTCTCTCTCTCTCTCTCTCTGCCCCAAACCCACTTGCTCTCTCAAAATAACCATATATATATATATATATATATATATATATATCAAAGTGTAGAGGCACCAAATATTATGAAATATTTAGGAAACTGCAAGTCTTTGGTATGACTCCTTACGGCAAAAGGAGTAAACTGGCTATTGTGGAAGATGAAATTGATTAAAAGGTTCTACATGAACCAGAGTTTCCTGTTGAATGTCAGGCTCTTGATTTCAGCTCCAGTCATGATCCCACATTTGTGGGGTGGAGCACCCTTTCAGGCACTGAACTGAGCACGGAGCCTGATTAAGATTCTCTCTCTCTCTCCCCGCCTCTGCCCCACTCCCCCACTCATTCTTTCTCTCTTTCTCTCCCTCCCTCCCTATATATATACATATATATACATATACATATATACACATATATACATATGTGTATATAGGTGTATATACATACATATACACATACATACATACATGCATACATATATACACATATACATATGTATATGTGTATATATGTATATGTATATATATGTGTGCGTGTGTGTGTGTGTGTATATATATATATATATACACAAAAAAGAGAGAGAGAGAGACCTTGAATGATCAATGAGATGGGACTGGAGAAAGGTGAAGTTAGAAGCAATGAGACTAGTTAAAAGATGATGCTCAAATCCATGTGAGAAATATGGGGCCGATGGAAGTAACAGTTGGTAGGGGGTATACTGAAGATATATTGAAGAGATATTTAGAAAATAGAAAGGATAAGATTGGGGACATATTGTGTATGGGTGATGAAAAGAGAAAGCGACCAAGATAGATTCCCTGGGTTTCTGACTTGAGTTCTCTCATAAGTATATGGTTTCCTCACTTGAGCGGTGAATGCAGAGAAAAGACAGTCCTACCTAAGGAGGAGAGTGTGAGGTTTGCCATATCTCTTGCATATCGAGGTACTCTAGATCAGCACCTCATAAACTGCAACGTGCTAATGTGAATCATTTGTGGATCTTGTTACAAGGTAGATTCTGTTTTTGAAGCCCTGGGGTAGGGCCCCAGACTTTGCATTTCTAATAAGCTCCCTATGCCTACCCCTCCCCTATTTAGAAAATATTATCAAATGATTTTTTTAAATATATTAGAACCTGCCAGAGTTTAGTATCAAAGAGCCAATGTGAACTAGAGAGACACGAAGACTGTTCTTCAATACCCAAAGCTTTTATTTTATTTCATCAGTGCAATGAATGCTACAACAGGATGTAATTGGTATATTTGCGAGAAAGTGGTCAATACGTCCTAAGAAGTCCTGTTAAAATCAAGAGTAGAATCTTTAAAAATTTCCAGGAAAAAAGTAAGTGAATTCAGGAGAGCCAAATCTATCTCTTAAGCTAGAGGACTTTAGTTTTTAACTTTGTTTTGTTTTGTTTGCAACATTCAGCTGAATTCTCACGGGCTTCGTAGTTTTTAGTGTGGTCCTGCCAGAAAGGTGGTAACCTGCCTGACCTCTCCACGTCTTTTCCAACCCTCAAATTTTATGGCTGTACACTCTTCTATTTCTCCCTTTATCTGTCAAGGCTTAACTTGTCTTTTCCTATTGCATTCAACTCAACAAATACCAAGCATACTGCATTTTTGTTAAGTTTAGTAATTGTTACTCATTTTCGTTCAATTATTTTTTTTTTCGTCAAATTGTCTCAAAGTGTTTTGGAGCATGCCTGAAGGATGAACTAGCCAAATGCCCACAAATGTATCCCATTTCAAGAAGCACGTACCAGTCTATATATTCCCTGTCTAATCATCTAAATGCAATCCTAGACAAGAAAATTACTAGGTTAATAGTAGAAAATGATCATTTATCAGGAGAGAATCAATGGCATATTGTTTGTAGCGTTATTTACCTGAGTAGTTTTGTTCTATCAAATATTTGTTCTGGGGCCAAAGTATGCCACAAGTTTAATTTTTACTGGAAAATAGAAGGTAACTACAAAGGAAGGACTCCATTCGAAAAAGTAATTATGATTACTGAGACATTCTTGCAAAGCCATAAAAAACTATTTCCACTTTTCACTCAGATATTCCTAAGTGTTTTAATATTTCACAATAATTAACTCATTAATCCTTACATCCTCTCTGTGGTATAAATAATCTGATTAACTTTGTTTAGCTGATTTTTTAAAAGATCATTGTAAAATGGCTTGGAATTCTTGTTGTGTTTGGGGGTGAGGAGACTAGCAATTTTTGGTTCTTCAGTCCTTACCAAGACCATTTTAGTACTCAGTGAACGAATTTCTGAGGAAGTGAAATTGACCGACGTTTTTTGTTTTTAGCTGTTTGTTGGTTTTTTAGCAGACTACATCTTGCTTCCCTTCTTACTCTGTCAGCAATATTTCTTTCATAACTTGTTTATTGGGCTTCTTTCTAGGTCACCCCATTGCCAAAATTTTCTCCTTGGACATTCTTCCCCGCTGAACGCTTTCTGTTAGTATTATTACAAATTGAATGCTTCCTTCAAGGCTGTGTATCTTATTAGGTAATATCAAATTTTATTCCATATCGGCTAATTTTACTTTAAAATTAAATTATTGTCTCTGCTCAGAGGTCACGAAATTTAATACTGCCACTTCTGTTCCCTTTCTCCTTTTTTTTTCTTGTGAAAACTCATTCAGGTTACATTTAAGGAGAAATCATCTGCCCCAAACCATTTGCCTAAGATGTGCCTTTAGAGCATAACCCGCTAGTCCACTAGCATGCCAATTTGATTTTTTTTCCAGCTGAAATACTCTGATGACTCCTTCGTATGTCAAACTCATTCTCTATTTTTCTTCTCAATTTCTTCTCTAAAGCGGTCCCTGGAGAAGAATTACAAGTGAATTTAACTTTTAGCCAAATAAGACTTTCTTTTGTTTTTTCCCCCCTTTTTTGAATAATCAGAGCAAGCCATTCCAAAGCTTTCGCTATCAATACATTGTTAATTGCGCTCAATCATATAATTGTAAAGATAAAGAAACTTGGAGAGAACTAAAAAAAAAGTTCTTTCCAGGAGCCTCAGATTCTTCTTTCAGGATGTATCACCCCAAGTTAGCACATTCCAGGTTCCCGGACTCAACATAGCAGGGTCGGAGAAAGCCGGGCACAGAGGGGGAATTCCATTCAGCCTGGGCTCTGAATGCACAGAATTCACAACACCCCTGCTTCCCCACCTCCTCCTCAGGCTCCTATGAGCACATCCTCCAGCCACATATCCCTACCTGTTCCACAATGGGGACAGCAGAATTTTCTCCCCATCGTCCCCTTCCTCTGGCCTTATCCCACCCCTCCCTTAAAAGAGACACTGGACCACCTCTGTTCTTGGGGCTGGAAACATGAGAAGGAAGCTCAGGGCTCTTCCATAGCCCCTGTTGAAGATAACTGCTTTTGTTAACTGAATTATTACGGTTTTTTTCACGGACCAAAAAGTTTTTTTGTACGGTCCCCTTATCCATGTCACCCAGTTTTAATAAAAGGGTCTTCTGGGGAAAAAAATTATTTCCTTCGCTTTCATCTCTATATAAGAGAGGGTTTTTGAGGGTATGTAATAGAGGTGGAATTCAATAAAGAAAGGAGAAATAATCAGACACAATGGAAAAAAAGCACTATTAACATGGCTTGTAGGTCACTGGAGAGACCAATGCTATCTTCTTTCCCCCTCCCCCTCTCCAAGATACAGGGTCTAGAGAAAGCTATCAGAAGGGAGAATGTAGCTGTTTCCTTTCTCGTGAGGTGTGTATTAAGTTCCTGTTATTGCACGTTCTGTAAAATGCAAGAATGAGTGGTTATTTTGGGCTTCAGGTGATACTGCTAACGACTAACCTAGTTATCAGAAGTTACATCTAGTGAACTAGAATGAAGGAAGGTTAAAGAAATCAGACTGTCCCATCAGTCATATGTCTTCTCTACAGCTCTTTTTAGTAAGTACTCTTTGTTTGTATGTGTGTAGATCTGTACAAATATTGTCCATCAATGGCAAAGTAGCAATTCACTTCTTACATATAATGTTGTGTGCTGTGGTGCTATGGTGCTATGGTGCCAAGTTTGTTTGGTCAAACGTAAATGTTGCTGTGGAGCTATTAATTCGATATGATTAACATTTAAATCAGTAGATTTTGAGAAAACCAGATTATACTCTATAATGTGGGTGAGCCTTATCTAATCAGTTGAAGGCCTTAAAAGCAAAAACCTGAGGTTTCCAAAGGAAGAAAGGATTCTCCTCAAAATTTCAATATGATTTCCAGGCCACTGCCATACAGAATTCAGATTCAAGACTGTCATATCAACTCTTAACCTGAGTCTCCTGCCTATTAGTGGGCCCTCTGTATGGATTTCAGACTTGCCAACTGCCAAAATCGTGACAGTTAATTCCTTAAAATCAATCTCTCCCTCTGTCATTCACTATCTCTCACCCTCGCTCCTCTGTGTCTGTCTCTCATTCTCTCTCTTCCTTTCTCCCCCTTCCTGTCTCCCACCCTCCCTCCTATCTTCCCTGTTCTTCTCTGGATAATCCAGACTAATACACATGCTACAAAAACGTCTTTAGCTGTTGCAATACAACTGATGGTCACCTTTATATTATTTAGTTCTATACTAAAAGAATAACAGTTTGTATCCATCTGGATCAATAAACACAAATAGAATAGTTTTTAAATAATTATCTCTACAAAGACTCGGTTCTTACGGAACGCTCTCCCAAACCGGGTCCTCATCTACTAATGCCCAAGCAATCTACATATTTTATTCCCCCTTCTTCAATACAGCAATGCCACTTTTATCTCACTAAAACACATGTATCAACAGATTACTCTAATAGGTAAAAATGTAAAATTTCTATAATATCTAAGGGAGATAAAATGTTCCCTGACCAAGTTTCTAGTACTTGAAAGCCCTTTGCAATTAGACCTGCTCTATACCTTTGTTATCTGCGCAATCCTATATTCTAGTCAGGCCAATTTTGTTTCATTTTTCCCAAAGATAACAAGCTCACTTATGCCTATCTCTCTCTGTCTCTGTCTCTCTCTTTTTTCTTTTTCTTTCTTCCTTTCTCACTATAATGAGATGACTCTTCTCTTTGCCTTACCTAAATCCTACCCATGATTCAAAACCTAGCCTATGTTTTATATTTGCCTAAGATTTCCTAGACTATTTCAGTCCACAGTAAAAAATCCCTATTTAAATGCCATATATGTATATATATATGTATATGTATATATATGCCATATATATGTATATATAAATGCCATATATGTATATATATGTATGTGTATATATATATATATATATATATATATATATGAGATGTCATAGACTATCATAGATTCATAAGGTCATAAATTTCGAAAGGACATCAGGGATCATCCATTCCAACCATTATCAAAGGCATGAAATACCTTTACAACATTCTCAACAAGTGGTCTTTCGTTCCCTGCCTCCATACCTGCAGTGATGAAGAATTCACTAGCTCATGCCCATTCTATTTTATGAACAGCTCCAAGACTGCAACATAAACTTTTATGTCTTACAACTCACCACCAACTCTAGAACAGTCTTCCTCTAACTCATATTTCCACATTAAGAGTAACATCCAAGAAACGGAATATTTTCTCAGACAGAATTTATAATATAACTTGCTGATGAAAACAAAGCCACCAAAATATACAAAAATCATTACCCCTGTATAGATTCCAAAGTAAATTTTGTTCAAAAAAAAGTCCTTTGGGGTAGTTTTTGCAGTCAGAAATTTGTCTATTTTTGCTAGTTTTTTTTAATATTACATAATGTGACTTTTTTTAATGTTTATGTATTTTTGAGAGAGAGAGAGAGAGAGAGAGAGTGAGGAGTGGCAGAGAAAGAGGGAGACACAGAGTCTGCAACAGGCTCTAGACTGACAGCACAGAGCGTGACACCCAGCTCGAACCTACGAACCGTGAGATCATGACCTGAGCCAAAGTCTGACATTCAACCGCCAGAGCCACCCAGGTGCCACTACATAATGTGACTTGTAACTGTACTGCAGTTTGGCTACAATGATATTCTCATACAGCCAGGTTGTTTTTTCTAGTAATCATTTGCTGTTTTCTATCTGTCCCTGTCTTTTTTATTTACCAACAAGGTAACAATCTCCTTTGGTTCAGATGCTCTCTTAGAGCATCACCAACCACCGTCCCCCTCGCCTTTTTCTTTCTTTGCACTTAGATCACGGCAAGAAACATCAACTTCTCTCAAATAATTGCTGAACTAAATTTAAAACCTGATTGAAGCGAGGAAAATGTACACAGCAGAAAACATTCCTCAAATCTTTTACAGAATCCAATTTCAAGATCAAGCCATAGGGAAATTTTTCCTTCACTAGGTTTTTTGTTTTGCATTTTTCCCCTTGAAAAAAACTATACCTACCAACACATGGCACAGTTCTTTACTCAAGAAAAACGTGCTGATCTTTTCTTGTTAACTGAAAATGTGTTTTGGAATGAAGTGGATAGATACAGATAGCAGTAAAAAAAATATTGTACCAAAATCTTGGAATAAAGTTGCAGAAACAAAGCCCACTTATTTATATATATTTTCAAATTAAGGGCCAGCTAGAACTGCATCCTCAGTCCCATCTGTGAGCTTTAAATAAAGGTGGTTCCTGCTTGGTAATCTCTTGATGCTCTCCTTTGCTTCACTCAACTTTCCTATAAATAAATTGAACTAGTGCCTCTAGTCTTGCAGAACGTGGTATAACATGAATAGTAGAGTTGTGTTTGTTATTTGTTTGCTTTTACTCTGTCTTGTGTATCCTTCTTGCTCAGAGAGATCCTGATGGAGACACTCTTTGTACATCTTCTTCACCCTTTGATAGTCTTGCGAGGAACTGGTTGAAAAAGGAAAGATACAGAATATGCAGCAAACTGGTAAAAGGAATGGTCTAGTGGAAAAACTATGCTAAAAGAATAAAGACCTTACTGTAACTGTGCTGGACAAGGAGGAGAATATTTAAAGGAATAATTGGAGGGGCGATTGACAAGATGACCCGCTAGCTTACTGTTCCCATCTCTAATTTTAGTTTATCAAGGGGGTTTTTCATAGTGCAATTAAAAGAAAAATCTTCCACGTGTCAAGCATTTCTTTTTTGTGTGCGTAGCTGATATGTAAATGTTTCTCCAAATGTCCACCAACAATCTTTCTGCCAATATAGCCAATCGAGTTTCATTCCTTAATAGTCTCCTAGGAAACCAGCACAGCTTCAGAAATGGACAGCAAAGAGTGGAAGAAAACAAAAGGGCAACCGATCCCCCACGTGCATGTTCAAAAATGCATTTTTGTCATCATTTACATGCTAAAAACTAGATATGCATGCTCTTATGATATGGGGACCACCTCAACATCCTCCTATAGGGGAAAATGCTCATTTAACTTTGTAAGTTTCCATGTTCACAGAAAAGAAAAAGACTTGTGGAAAAGTCTCAGTCTGGGTGCCCACATATGGACCATGGTGGCCCTTTGTGCTTTACACGTGTATTGTGGTGATTTCGGTCGCGCACACCTCTCCTCAGAAACGTTATCCTGCTTAATGCCTCCATTCACTAACCTGAGCACTCTTATTGTGTAGAAAATCCACCTTTTGGGGGGCCCTGGGTGGCTCAGTCAGTTAAGCACCCAACTCTTGATTTTGGCTGAGGTGTCACGATCTTAAGGTGGTGGGATCGAGCCCCCACGCACGGGGTTTCCATACTGGGCGTGGAGCTTGTTTGGGATTCTTTCTCTCTCCTTCTGCCTCTCCCCTGCTTGTGCATGCACCTTCTCAAAATTAATAAACACTTTTTTTTTAAATTAAAGAAATGAAAAAAGAAAGAAAATCCATTCTTTTTAATTGTCTTCCAGACCATTTGGATCTACCAGTACAGCCAGACCTTATGTTTTAATTCTCTTGTTGGACTCCAAATCCATAATCCCCACTTACTAGTGTCCTGAATTCTCAGTGGAGAGGAAAACAGTTGTTCAGAATTCCCAAAGGAAACAGAGGGCGCCTCCCTACTAGATTCCCAAATACACAGGCAAAAAATGAGAGAGCAGATTCTCCCAACCTTCCTGTCAGGACACTCAGGCAGACTTTGTATTCTCTTTTATTTATATATTCTTTATTCCCTCTCCTCAAATGGCAGTGACATGAGCTACAGCCAGCCATTGCACTGGCTGCAGGTTTTTTTTGTTGTTGTTTGTTTGGTAGGCCTTGTGTACCTTTATTGTTTAGTATCTAGTTGCTTCTACAAAATAAAACACACACACACACACACACACACACACACACACACACCTGGTAGTAATAAACACTGTGAAGCAGAGAATAAGCAGATAGAGGACAACTACAGAGAGGCTTTAGGTAGGACAAGGACAGTCATGCACCCCTCCACATTCTCACTGGCACGTGGTTGTGGTCGCAGCAATGGCAACCCCTTTCAACAGCCTCCCCCCGCCCTGCACTTGGTGAGAACTAACGACAAAGCAGCACCCTCCCTCCTCCCACCAGGGCAGCAGAATAGCACTCTGGAGTGTGTCTTACTCTAGGTAAATGCCAACCACAAAGAGGTGATGTCCCCAACTCCCACCTGTGGCAGCATCACCTGAAGGGTAAAGTTCTTTTGAGTCTCTCTGTCCACCTCCAGGTAAAAGCCAAGAACACAAGTGAACTCCTGTAGTAGCAACAGGAGCAGCAGGGGCAACACTGAAGACCCTCAGACTCTCCTGTCCTGCCGTTTTGCCACAAAGCAGGCCGACTGGCGGGTCACGCACAATAGCACGGGGACCCTACCACCCAACTTTCTAATCAGGACACCAGGAAGGGGAAACTCTAGGCAACAGTGTATGGGTGGGATCACTAAGAGGAGGGAGCTAGAGAAAGGGACCTTTTGAATCTGTTCATTAAGTTCTCAGGTGACTCCCAAGATAAGCTGTACGTGAATGAAACCAATTAGAATCAATACAGCAAAGACTTAAAAACCAGACCACGGGGTAAATCACGGCACAGGCTCCGGACTGGTCCTGGTTGACATATAATTGGGGAAGACAAGAACAGCACTACAAAGGTTTTGAAAACTGAGCTGACATGGAGACCATGGCCCACAGAGGAAAGGTCAGGAATTGCGGTTTGTATCTAACAAGATAGACTTCTTAAAAAAAAAAAAATAGTGATCAGTCTTATCCAGATTTTAACAGAATCTAGAATCTCATAACATAATAGAAATCACTACTTCAAATATCCAAACTTGTGGGGTGCCTGGATGGCTCAGTCTGTTAAGCAGCCAACTTCTGCTCAGGTCATGATCTTGTGGTTTATGACTTTGAACCCCACATCAGGCTCTGCATTGACAGTACAGAGCTTGCTTGGGATTCTCTTTCTCCCTCTCTCTCTACCCCTGTCCTGCTTGCATGCTTTCTCTCGCGCATGCTCTCTCTGTCAAAATAAATAAATAAACTTAAAAAAAAAAGGAATATCCAAATTTCATGATACAATCCAAAATTACTCAATATACAAAGAACTGAGAAAACCTAACTAACTCCCAAGGAAAAAGGCAATCAACCAATGCCAAACGTAGTATAACTTATACATTGGAATCATCAGATATAGACTGTAAAGCAGCCTTTATAACAATGATTTAAGAGGTAAGAAGAAGTACTCTTGAAACAAATGGGTAAAAATGTTCTTAGCAAAGAAACAGAAACCATACAAAGAACCAAATGCAAATTTTATAACTGAAAAATGTAATAATGAAAATTAAAAATTCATTGAGGAGCTCAATACCAGAATTACTACACCTGAAGATAGAATAATAAAAATTATCAAATATTGAAATGTATAAAGAAAAAAGAATTAAAAAAAAAAAGTGAGCAGAGTCTTGGGGACCTGTGAGACAATAGCAAAAGGTTTATGTCTTATGACATAACTGTGTCATAAGAGTCCCAGAGGGAGAGGAAAGGAGAAATAGATTGGAATAAAAATATGTTTGAAAGAATAATGGCTGAGAATTTTCCAAATTTGGTGAAAGCATCCAATTGCAGATCCAAAAGCTCGGTAAACCCTAAACTCCAAACAAGATAAACTTAAACCAAACCAAACCAAACCAAAATAAAACAAAACAAAGCAAAACAAAGACCTTAAAAGCAGCCAGAGCAGAACACAAAGAAGGGAATGATGGTTTAAATAATGGTGGGTTTCTCATCAGAAAGCATGGAAGCCATCAGGCCATGGCACATCGAGAAAGTAGTGAGAGTCAAAAATCTGTCAACCCAGAATTCTATACCCTTTAAAAATATCCTTCAGAAATGAAAACAAAATAAAAGCATTTTCAGATGAAGGAAAACTAAGAGAATTTGTCACCAAAGACCTTCCTTAAGAGAAATGCTAAGGAAAGTTCTTCAAGTGGGAAGGAGATAAAAAGAGAGGGAAAACTTAAATATCAAGATTGAAGCAAGAAAGACAAAAAAGGTGACTATCTTTGTAAATAAGATATATGTCAGGACTTTGACTGTCAGGGCAGTCAAAGAATATTTCTTTAAGCTAGTGATATTCGAGCAGAAGCTGTAATGAAGCAAAGGTGCCATGTAAACATCCAGGTGAAATGCATTTTAGGCAGAGGGAATAATAAGAACGATGGACCTAGTTGGAATGTTTTTGAAGAACTGTAAGGAAATCAGTGGGAAGAAGTGGAAAAAGCAGTAAGAAATAAGTTAGAAGAGGTAGCCAGGAGTTTTTCTCATGAATTTAGAATATCTTCTCAGTAGACAGATCCTTTTAAGCCATCATAAAAACTTTGGATTTTATTTTAAATGTAAGAGGAATCTTTTGAAAAAGTTTTATGTAGGGGAGAGGCATGATTTAATTTACATTTTAAGTATATCTCTCAGGCTGCTAGATGAAAAACAGACTGCACTGGGGCAAAAGGATACCAGGTGGGAGTATTGTAGGGGTGGAGGTCAGGCCTCCACTTGGTGGATGGGACCAGGCTTGTAGCATTGGAGGGTTTGGTTTGGGACATAGTTGAAGACTGAGTCTGACAGCATTTACGTGTAGATTAGAT